>NC_092256.1:5169388-5201888 GCF_036320965.1 Panulirus ornatus | reverse complement strand
TCAGCAACACACTTAACCAAGTTACATTTTTCAGTCAGGTGCACACTTGAGCCAGTTGTATACTTCATCCGGCTGTGCTTCAGCAAGTTATATATTTCGGCCCGATGTATTCTTCTGCCAGCTGTATCCTTGAATAAGATGTATAATTTAGCCAAATCTCTACTTCGGTCAGCTGTGCTCCTCAGCCAGTTGTATACATTAGCTGGTTATGTCCTTTAGTCAGTTGTATAATAAGTCAGTTGTATACTTCAGTCAGTCGTACTATTCTGCCTGCTGTATACTTCAGTGTGTTGTATTTTTTCAGTCACTTGTATATTTCACCAATTGTATTCTTCAGCCAACAGTATAATTCAGAATGTATTCGTTTCAGCCATCTGTACATTTGATTCAATTGTATCTTTCATCCAAATGTATTTATCAGGCAGTTGTATCCTTCATTCATCAGTATCCTTCAGTCATTTGCATACTTCAGCCAGATGTATACTGCTGCCAAATATATTCTTCAGCCAAATGTATTCTTCAGCGAAAAGTAATCTTCAGTCAGATGTATTCTATAACCAGATGTATTATTCAGCTATATGTATTCTTCAACCAGATGTATTCTTCATCCAGATATGTTTTTCAGCAAATGTAATTTTCAGCCAGATGTATTCTTCAGCCAGATGTATTCTTCAACCAAACGCATTCTTCATCCAGATATAGATTTCAGCCAAATGTAATCTTCAGCCAGATGTATTCTTCAACCATATGTATTCTTCAACAAGATATATTCTTCAGCCAGATATGTATTTCAGCCAAATGTAATCTTCAGCCAGATGTATTATTCAGCCAGATGTATCCATCAGCCATATGTATTCTTCAACAAGATATATTTTTCAGCCAGATATGTTTTTCAGCCAAATGTATTCTTCAGCCAGAAGTATTGTTCAGCCAGACGTATTCTTCAGCCAAACGTATTCTTCAGCCAGACGTCTTCTTCAACCAACTGTGAACTACCTAAACTTTTAATTGAATGGTCATATTTTTTCCTGAATTCTAAACTTGTCTGCCGACAGCAGGTGAAAGAAACTTCCCACGAAGAATCCTCAGTTTTTCAACTTTTGTCATGACTTTTATATCACATCCAAACTGCATTTCTTCTTTATAATATGAAATCCCACATTTCGTATTCCTGAACATTCTCCTATATATGCGGATGAGCACAAGGCAATTTCTCTCTGTGAGCAATAATTAAAATCATTATTATTATCATTATTATTATCATCATCATTATTATTATATTATCATTATTATCATTATCATTATTATTAACATTATCATCATTATCATTATCATTATTACCATAAAAATCTCTTTGCTCATCTCTACAATCATTCCACTGATTACACTGCCTGACACTATAATTACTTCCATCACCACCATCATCAACAATTACATTTGTTTAGGATGAAGCTGTGAGCTGGAAATAGCTGGACAACGCAGATCTATTCAATTTTTAGCAGCGACAGAGACATAGTGAACATCATGACATGTACAGTTGCTAGAGTAAGGAGGAATGCACCCCAACATATACTTACAGTCAGCAGGTGTGCACCCTAACATGTAGCTATAGTCAGCAGATGTGCACAACGTGACATGTAGCTACCGTCAGCAGGTGTGCATTTTGACATGTACTGGGTATACTCAGCAAGTGTGCACAGTGACATGTTGCCATAGACAGCAGGTGTGCATCATTACATGTGGCTAAAGTTAGCTGGTGTGGATCTTGATATGTTGCTAAAGTCAGCAGGTATGCAAAAGCATTGATTAATAAGAGTGACAGAAGTGTAGTGCAGATTAAGTGAGGAGCAAGTGAGTTTTCGGAAAGTTTGGGGATGTGTGGATCAGATTCTTTGCAGTCACAAAGACTTAAGAAAAGCTCGTAAGAGGGAAGAAGTTGTGTGCAGCCTTTATGGATCTAGAAAATACTTATGACAGAGTTGAGTGGGACGCTTTATGGGATGTGTCCGCCAGGAAGCAGACGAAGAAAGACACATCCGTTCACATACACATATATATACACATGCGCACATACGCGTATACATACATACATATGTATATACATATACATACACATACATTTACATATATGCGCATGTGACTCTGCTGCCAGTGAGAGGAAGGGCTCAGGTAGTAGAGTAATGGCCCTTCCCATTACCCCTGCAAACTGAAGGCATACTCATCTAACTACACTATATTGTGAGAGACTGCCACCAGTGAGAAGGAGGACTCAGGTGGTAGTGTATTGGCCCTTCCCAATACCCCATTTAACTCAAGGATTATCCCGTCCCCCGACCCTTGGAGCAACACATTAGGTAGTAGGTTGTTGACAACAGTCGCTTAGGGTGGTACTACCGTCCTGACTGAGAAGCGTTAAAGTGGTGGCTAGAACCATCTTACACTCTCCATGTCAGGACTGCTGGTTTTACTTTCTGTCTCATAAAAACGGAACTATCAGACTAGTCCTACTATCTTCTCCTTACACTTACTCAAACTTTGCTTATTTTTTCACATAAGACCTCTTGGCAACTCCTGTGCACTCACAGATTTCTAAGTATCATCATGACAGAGTCCGACAAATCTATGGCTACTTGTCCCGACATCATGGGGTGCTAAGAATCTCCGGGTTTCTGCCTGACTCAACTGTGAAAGGAAGGGCCCTGACAGCAATTGTACCGGCCCCTCCCACGACCTTTCCTTCTCTGTGAAACCTTCCTCTTTTTTTTTATTCACTATACCAACATTCGCCGTCTCTCTAGTAACCTCTCCTCTATTGAACACCATCTGTCTAGTACATATCCTAATATCCTACTTCTCTTTAAGACGCAACTGTCTAATGATGTTCTCACTAGTCCCTTTCTCATATCATATCCAACTATAACGTCCACACACGATTCCGGTTCAAATGTGGTGTTGTGTTTAATTCCAACATCAACATACATGTTGCCTGCCTCAAGGACCTCGAGTCCCCAAATTTTGATGTTGTGTGGCTCAGGATCTGTCTCCCAACTATGACACGTCCTCTCAGTTTCACCTATTTTCCTCATAATTCTACAAATTCTATATCTTTCTTTCCACTATGTAAACTCCTGCCATGAGCCTGTGGCATCCTCTCACGGGCAAGCAGAGATCCCCTACCTCGGGGATTTCAACGTTCACCATAGGGAATGGTTGAATTCCTCCTGGACAGACGGGTGTTGGGGTTGAAGCCTCACGTTCTCCATTCTCAATGATTTAGAGCAAATCATCTCCCACATCACCCATATTCCTGACCACTGTGGCCACTCCTCAAATATTCTGGATCAGTTTATCACCTCTCGCCCATTCCACTTAAATACACAATCTCACCCCCCAATTGGTTCATCTAATGACATGCATGTAAATGTATCTGTTTTCACGGCACCTCTCCCCTCCAGCAGGCCCTTGTAAGCATAAATAATGGCACCTCAACTTAAGTAACTTCTTTTCCGACCTTCCTTGGGTAAATTACTGTCTCTCATGTGATGACACCTTGCTCTCTACCAAACGCATAAGATGGGTTATTCTTGCGGGAATGGAAGCATTTATCCCCTCTTCCTCCAAGACGACCTCTTCATTCTATCCATGAGTCAACCGTTCCCGTTCTGAGGCCACTCAGACATGGGATCAGGCATATCGGGCTTGGAAAAACCTCTCGTTCACCTTTCATCACTGCCCTTTCCCATGGCAAGCACGTTATCCGCGAGGCAAAACGTTCCTTTATTCCTAGGAAGTGCGACAACCTCTCCTCGTCAGCCACTGACAGGCCTTTCTGATCTTTAGCTAAGGGCATCTCTAACATCTTATGTCGCTCTATCTTTCCTCCACATTTCCATTCTGACGGTACTATAGCTGTCTCGCCCGTAGACAACGGAACTCTTTGTTCCCGTTTCTCCTCTAACTCCAACTTGGATGATTCTATTCCTTCATCCCCTAATGCTCCTCTTACTAATCCTATGCCCCTTCCCGCAATCTCTTTTAGGACAGTCCGAAAAGCGCTTCTTTCTCTGGACACAAGCAAGGGTTATGGTCCTGATAGCATCCATTCCCGTGTACCGAAAGAGTGTGCCTCTGAACTTGCACCTGTGCTTGTTCGTCTATTCTGTCTGTTTAAAAACCAAAACTTTTCCTTCTCTTTGGAAGCATGCACTGATACATCCCATACTTCTCATCTGTAAAGTAGATAAATCCAACAATAAAGTGGAAATAAAGGAAAACTAACGGTGACCGTTCTGACCCCTCTAATCATCGTCCTATTGCTTTGACATCTACCACTTTCAAAGTTCGCTGAATCCCTCCTTAATTCTCATGTCCTAAGACACCTCGAAACTCACACTCTTCTCTCTGATCACCAGTAAGGCCTCCTTAAGGTGAGATCCACTGGTGATATTCTTTCCCATCTTACTAATGTCTGGTAATCATCCCTGAAAGATTTTAGGGAATCATGTGTAGCTGCCTTTGACATATCCAAAGCTTTTGACAGGGTGTGGCATCGGGATCTCATCTTAAGCTCCCCTCTTTTGGCTGTCCCTCCCTCAATTTGCTGCTTCATAACTAACTTCCTCTCCGGCCGATCTATCTCTTTGGCTGTTGATGGATCAACCTTTCCCACTATCTACATCAACATCAGTGTCCCTCAAGGTTCTGTCCTATCTCAGACACTTTTTCTCCTTTTTTCAACGATTTCCTCTTCTCCATAAGTAATCAAATTCACTCATACACTGACGACACAACACTGCATTCACCCACATCCTTCAATTCTCCTCCCTCTTCTCACTCGATCTGCATCTCATCTGAACATAGCATCTCAATAAAGTCACTCACGACTTTCGTCTCTCCTTGGACGGTTCTGTAATTCCACCACTTGACTCAATGACCATACTTGTCATTACTGTAACGTCCACTCTTTCTTGGAAATCCCACATTACGGGAATAGCTAAGTCTGCCTCTAAGAAACTAGGCCTCCTATTTAGATGTCGAATATTCTTTTCTTCTGAACACTTGCTCCGTTTATACAAAGGACTGATTCGTCCTTGTACTGAGTACAGCTCTCACGTTTGGGTTGGTTCTAGCTTTGTACCCTAACGTGATAGACTTGAGTCGAAAGCTGTCCGACTTATAAACTGTCGCAGTCTAACTTCCAAACTTGATCCTCTTGCCCGACGCGCGCAATGTTGATTCACTTTTCCTCTTCCATAGGTATTCCTTTGTTTTTTTGTTCTCGAAAGGTGGCTGCTTGTTTGTCCCCACCACTAGCTAAACCATGCAATACTCGACAAGACGCTGCTTCACATGATTACTTGTGTCCGTCGGCAACTTAAGGGTGGGCCGTTTTGATACCAGTTTCCTTCCCTACACCTCGAAGCTTTGGAACTCTTTACCTTCTAATTTTTTCCCAGTAACTATGACAAAGCACATTTCAAAAGACTGGTTTTTCACTTCCGCTAAAATTCGTTAATACTTTCGTTTATTTTGTCTTTATCCTTTTCATAATTCTCTCTACATTTCAACTGAGGCCCGGCCTTGATGTGGACTTTTGTCCGTAACTGGGGCCTTCAACATTAAAAAGAAAAGTAGATACAGTCAGCGAGTGTGGAACTTGACATGTAAGCAGTCAGCATGTGCACACCTTCACCTGTAGATATAGTCAGCAGATGTTCACATTCACATGTAGCTATTTACAGTCATCAGATGTACACCTTGACATACAGATGTAGTACGCAAATGTCCACATTGAAATGTAACTACAATTCATTGTTGAGCCAGAAGGTTATCCGACAATATGAGAGGTATGAAGAGGAAAAATGGCAGAGATTTTTAAAAGGTTATACCTCTGAACAATGCCATCGCCCATTTACCAACGCACACTAAAACCCTCACTCAATAACGAACCTAGGAACCTCACTAACTAGTACACCTATCTGCTCTTTCTTGCTAGAATACCTAGGAACCTTACTACTAGGATATCTAGGAACCTCAGTACCTCTAAGAACTTCACTAACCAGTACACCTAAGACCTTCACTAAGGATATCGAGAGAAATTACTTATTAGTATACAAAGAATCCTCACTAACTAGGATATCTCGGAGCCTCACTAATTAGCACACCAAGTAACCTCATTAATTAAGACACCTAGGAACCCCACTAACTAGTACATTTGGGACTATCACTACCTAGGATTCTCACTAGGGACCCCTCGCCAGCTAGGACGCCTAAGACCCTCACTAAGATATGTGCACTTTAACTTTACTTGTGACAGTATCTCCCACCGTTTCTGTCACTAGATGTTTTTAGTAGTGGCGTTAGATTAGCCAAGCTCAGGCCTTTATCAATTCGACGGCCTATTCCTCTCTACTTCTCAGCTAAATCTGTTCTTCGAGCCTAGTACGCACGTCCTGGTGGCTCTTTCCTACAGATTTTGTACATCAAACCTTCCCATCTTGATCGTTGTGACGCATGCAGGAAATAAATAAACAAAAGAAAATCTGTTTGGGCGGGAATGTCCAGCCCAAAGATTTCTCTCAGATCCTGTAATCTAATTGATGGAATGCTTTCCTGAGTTGACAGCCGCGTCAGCTTTCTCAACAAACATCTCTCACCAGTTCCCAACGAAGGATGGGTCTGATAAGAGCAAGATTAAATATTACATTTATCAAGTTGTTCTTCACCCTCACGTTATCTATGTAACTGGTAATAATCTTTTCCTGTGGAAATTTTCAGTCATTGGCTGCATCTGGTTGGTTGGCTGGCGGGCTGGTTCGGCTCTGGGCTGCCAGGGTTGTTATGGCCATCAACGTCAAGCTACGTCCACCATTCGATAAACCCTTAACACCTTCTTCAGGTGTTAGGAATAATTCTCAGACCACCTCTTGACTCAATGAACGTACTTGGTATTACTGTAACATCCACTCTTTCTTGGAAACCCCATATTGCGGGAAGAGCTCAGTCTCCCTCTAAGAAACTGGGTGTCCTGTTTAGATGTCGAAACTTCTCTGAGTAGTTGCTCCGTACGTACAAGGAACTGATTCGTCCTTGTACGAAGTCCTGCTCTCACATTTTGAGCTGGTTTTAGCTCTGCATCCTTACTTGACAAAGCTGAGTCGTAAGCATCCAACTTATAAACTGTCCCAGGGTAACTTCTAAACCTGACCCACTTGCCCTACGACGCAAAACTGGGTTTCACTCTCCCCTCTTCTATAGGTATTACTTTTTTTTTCTCTCCAGACAGCTGGTTGCTTGTGTGTCCACACCACTGGCTAGACCACGCAATACTCGACAAGCTGCTGCGTCACATGATCACTGAGTAGCCATCAGCAACTGAAGGATGGGCCGTTTTAATACTTGCGTCTCTCCCTACACGTCGAAGCTTTGGAACTCCCTTCTTATGTCTTTCCCAATAACTATGACCTGACACATTTCAAAATACAGGTTTTTTACTTTCTCAAAAATTCGTAAATATTTTCCTTTCTCAATAATTCTCTCTATATTTCAATTAAGGTCCGGCTTCACATGCCCTGGTTCAATCCATTGACAGCACGTCGACCCCGGTATACCACATCGTTCCAATTCACTTTATTCCTTGCACGCCTTTCACCCTCTTGCATGTTCAGGCCCCGATCACTCAAAATCTTTTTCACATCTTTCCACCTCCAATTTGGTCTCCTACTTCTCATTACCTCCACCTCTGACACATATATCCTCTTTGTCAATCTTTCCTTACTCATTCTCTCCATGTGACCAAACCATTTCAAAACACCTTCTTTTGCTCTCTCAACCACACTCTTTTTATTACCACACATCTCTCTAACCCTTTCATTACTTACTCCATAAGACCACCTCACACCACATATAGCCCTCAAACATCTCATTTCCAGCACATCCACCCTCCTCCGCACAACTCTGTCTATAGCCCACGCCTCACAACCATATAACATTGTTGGAACTACTATTCCTTCAACATAACCATTTTTGCTTTCCAAGATAACGCTCCCAGAACTTTCGCCCCCCTCCCCCACCATATGATTCACTTCCGCTTTCATGGCTCCATCCGCTGCCAAATCCACTCCCAGATATCTAAAACACTTCACTTCCTCCACTTTTTCTCCATTCAAACTTACCTCCCAATCAACTTGTCCCTCAACCCTACTGTACCTAATAACCTTGCTCTTATTCACGTTTACTCTCAGCTTTCTCCTTTCACACACCTTACCAAACTCAGTCACCAGTTTCTGCCGTTTCTTACACGAATCAGCCACCACCGGTGTATCATCAGCGAACAACAACTGACTCACTTCCCAAGCTCTCTCATCCACAACAGACTTCATACTTGCCAAGATTTCCAAAACTCTTGCATTCACCTCCCTAACAACCCCATCCATAAACAAATTAAACAACCATGGAGACATCACACACCCCTGCTGCAAACCAACATTCACTGAGAACCAATCACTTTCCTCTCTTCCTACACGTACACATGCTTTACATCTTCAATTAAAACTGATTTCACTGTTTCTAACAACTTGCCCCCCACACCATATATTATCAATACCTTCCACTGAGCATCTCTATCAACTCTATCATATGCCTTCTCCAGATCCATAAATACTCCATACAAATCCATCAGCTTTTCTAAGTATTTCTCACATACATTCTTCAAAGCAAACACCTGATCCACACATCCTCTACCACTTCTGAAACCACACTGCTCTTCCCCAATCTGATGCTCTGTACATGCCTTCACCCTCTCAATCAATACCCTCCCATATAATTACCCAGGAATACTCAACAAACTTATACCTCTGTAATTTGAGCACTCACTTTTATTCCCTTTGCCTTTGTACAGTGGCACTATGCAAGCACTCCGCCAATCCCCAGGCACCTCACCATGAGTCATACATACATTAAATAACCTTACCAACCAGTCAACAATATAGTCACCCCTTTTTTAATAAATTCCACTGCAATACCATCCAAACCCGCTGCCTTGCCGGCTTCCATCTTCAGCAAAGCTTTTACAACCTCTTCTCTGTTTACCAAATCATTCTCCCTAACCCTCTCACTTTGCACACCACCTCGACCAAAATACATTATATCTGCCACTCTATCATCAAACACATTCAACAAACCTTCAAAATACTCACTCCATCTCCTTCACCACTCCATCACCACTCGCTACCCTTTCTAATCTGCCAAACCTCCCACGCTTCTCATGCCACAAGCATCTTTTGCTCAGGCCGTCACTGCTTTCAGTATGAATATGATCATTACTGCATTTCTTTTTAATAAAGTTATTATCATTAACATTATCATTACTAAAATTATCATCATTATTATTATAATGATTATCATTAATATCAGTATCTTTATTACTATCATTACTTAGGAAATCAAAAGAATTCAAACAGCAACAGATCAATGAGTCCTTCCGAGGCTGGTTGTGACTGTGGAAGATATCAGGAACATACATTTGTGTACTAAGGCAAGAAAAATCTTTCAGATGATATCAAGACAAATACCTGAAAATCTTACATATAAATAAAGCGCAACTAACATAACTTGTTAATCTCAAGCGAAATTTCTAAGTCTTTTCTTAAACGTATCTATCTATGGTGCTGCATTCAACGACATTGATTAATAAGTCCATCTATTTGCTAACAATCCTCTTGAAAAAGAAGTACTTTACCTCAAAGTAAATCGTTTGCCCAAGTGCTTATGTCCATTACGAAAAGTGCAGTCAGGCAAATCTATCCTTAAGTAGCTACTTAGATGAAGGTTATCTAAGCATTTAATAATTTTGAATCCCTATATTAGATTATTTCTGAACCTTCTCTTTTCTAAATAAATTATGTTGTGGTCGTTCAACCAGCTCTCACTGGATTTTTTTCCGAGTCCGGCAATCATCTTGGTCGTTCGCTGGGTTGAAAAACAAATCCCATTAGAGCTGGCTTAACGGCCTAAACCTACTCAGCATACCGAAGAGAAGTTTCAGAGGTTATTCAATAGATGTATTAAAAATTATCAAAAGCTTCCGCAATCTCCAACTAAACATATATTATTAAATTATTATCATCATTATTATTATCATTATCATTACTATTATCATTATCATTATTATTATCATCATCATTATCATTATTATTTTTATTACCATTATCATTATTATCATTATTATCACAACTATTACACGGCTATCATTATTATCATTTTCATTAACATTATCATTAGTTAGTATTATCTTTATCATTATAATCAATATCATTATAATTGTTATTTCATGCTTCTTCGCAGCTTCTCTTATTAGAGATGCAGGGTCAGGGACAGAAGAAACCGCACACATTTGCTTATACCTAATATATGCACCGATATCAGACCCTCCTATCCACAACTAGGCCCGTTAACAGACCTTACCTCGGGCTCCCCAGACCAATGCATATGCACTGGTTCAGTCCACTCACAGCACGTCGCTGTACTTCACTCATCTGCTATCATTAACATTATCATAATTACCATTAGCATTACTATTATCATATACGCATAAAACACCAACACAAACACACACACACACACACACACACACACACACACACACATATATGGAAAGGATCACAATTTTGCGCGTGATCAAGATATTCCTATGAGTCCATGGGGAAAATGAAACACGAAAAGTTCCCAAGTGCACTTTCGTGTAATAATCACATCATCAGGGGAGACACAAGAGAGAAATATAACAGTCAGTTGATATACATCGAAGAGACGAAGCTAAGACGCCATTTGGTAAACATGTGATTGTCCAAAACATACAACGAGTGTTCATAAACTTATCATTTTACAAATCTTATCAACAATAAAGTTATCTAATTTGTATAGACCATCACTAATATTAAGATTATAATTCTTTGTGTATTTAATAATAGAAGATTCAATGATATTTCTCTTGGTAATAAAGTTAGAGTTAACAACTGAGATGGCGTTACTCCAGTCAATACAATGATCATAGTTTTTAACATGATTAAACAAGGCATTTGATTCTTGTCCCGTTCTTATACTATATTTATGTTGCTTAAGTCTAACAGGAAGATCCTTACCAGTCTGACCAACATAAATTTTATCACAGTTTCCACAAGGAAGTTTATAGATGCAACCAAGAGAATTTTCTGGTGAATTCCTAATTAAGATATTCTTTATAGTATTATTGTTGCTAAAGGCAACATTTACATTAAAGGATTTAAGCAACATGGGAAGCAAAGTGAAATTATTATCAAAATTGAGAACTAAAAGATTCTTGGTGTCAATAGGAGGTTTGGGCTTAACTCTATAAAATGATTTCTTTGCTAACTTAAGGGATTTATCAATGAAAGATCTAGGGTACTTCATAAATATAATCATGTTAAAAACTATGATCATTGTATTGACTGGAGTAACGCCATCTCAGTTGTTAACTCTAACTCTATTACAAAGAGAAATATCATTGAATCTTCTATTATTAAATACACAAAGAATTATAATCTTAATATTAGTGATGGTCTATACAAATTAGATAACTTTATTGTTGATAAGATTTGTAAAATGATAAGTTTATGAACGCTCGTTGTATGTTTTGGACAATCACATGTTTACCAAATGTCGTCCTAGCTTCGTCTCTTCGATGTATATCAACTGGCTGTTATATTTCTCTCTTGTGTCTCCCCTGATGATGGGATTATTCCACGAAAGTGCACTTGGGAACTTTTCGTATTTCATTTTCCTCGTGGACTCATAGGAATATCTTGATCACGCGCAAAATTGTAATCCTTTCCAGTATATATATATATATATATATATATATATATATATATATATATATATATATATATATATATATATATTCGCCAGGAAGCCTTAGTATTATTCACTGGGACACTAGGCTATAAGAAAGGAACCGTGTTTTCGAGTTATCCACTATACATTCTTTCTATACACAGACTACTACCAGGGCCAGTCACCGAAGCACCTGAAACCAGCAGTAGCTTTACCATGAGCACTGCATAGGAAGCACTGCTATGAACGTATGTCATGTCAAGCTGGTGTAAATAAAATGGAACTGGTGGAAAATAATAAAAGAACTCACTACTGAGGACATAAGTGGGAGTTGAAAACGACAGACTTGTGTTAGTAATCAGGCGGATAACGTCAGTGATCTTGGGATGGCCAGACAGATCACCTGCAAGGCATCACCAGCCTGGCTCAGGGCAGAGCTGCTAAATAAGACTGCAGTGTCTGCAGCAGATCATCATATTTGGTTTGGAGACATGGTTAGCAACTGGATTCATTAGTGTATCTAAATCAGTGAAGCAGGTATGAAATAATGGCAGTGAAGATGTTTGGGTAAGTTGAAGGCTCCACAGACCGAAAGATGATACGCTACTAAAAGTGGGAAACAGGAAAAAGCAATTTACAAAGGCAATGGATATGGACAGACATGGAGTTACACAGTCAAGTAGAATTCGAGCACAAAATGATGGCAAACAAAAGCCAACTTCTGAATGAAATGAAAGCAGCATGATATACTAAAACCAACGAAGTAAACTTAAAGATCATGAAAGAAAAGAAATTCGATAAAGCCAAGAGTAGAGAGGCTTGATAAAAAAAAAAAAGAGAGCAGAGGAAATGAGAGACACCACTGCGGATATCAAAACAAATTTTATTTTTACAATGGATGAATTAGAGGTAAACTATAGGATCCTGAAGTCTTCAGTATACAACATCATCCAAGAAGTTACTGAGAAACAAAACTGAACAGAACTTGTAAAGTGATTTCCAGTTGTTACAGGGTAAAAAGGATAGAAAACGAGGATAAAGGGTAGGAGCAGTTTGGTTCTCTCGGTAAAGAAAGAATGTTCCACTGGCACTAGACGGTGATGGTCCGGTCAACTGTATGTAACGGCGAGAATACTGTGTAAATGAGTTCATTATGTTCAATCCTCAGGAAAAATAGGATAAGCCAGAGGAAAAATCAAACGAAACGGTGAAATATATGATTAAGAGTTGTGTAGCAAGCGGCAAGATTAGCCCTACAATATGGGGGACGGGCCTCGTACTGGGGGATACTGAAGGATTACATACAGCCGTGTTTTACGTATGATGACACCTACGAAATAGGACTGGTCAGGAGAGCTTCCTGTACCTAACGTGTCTGGGAACAGACAAGCCAGACACATCACCAGTAATGGATGTCATTTCCTCGTACAGTAAACTGGAAATAGAAAACATGGTCTATGGTGCACCAACAGGGATCCATCACGCAGTGTTCAGGACTTTGTGTTTGCTTAATGAAGAGGTGATGAAAGACACGGAGGAAGAACCCCAACTATCAAAGGAAGGCACAGAGGAGGAACTGGATGAAATGAACCTCTCGGGAAGACCAATTACTACGACCTGAGTAATGAATGACCAGTGTACCTGAAGTCCAGAAATGAGCCAGTAAACAGATAACAGAGGCGGGAGAATGAGAGACGAAGGACACTGATCAAAGGGACATGATTTGACTGTTGGTGTAAGAAGACAAAGGAAAGGAGAAATGTACAGCGAAGAACATTAAAGAACATTACTCAGGCAGTTAGGTATTTGAATGTTATGAGAGCAAGGAATTAATACAGCAGAACAATAAGAGAGGAACAGAGATCTATGAAATAAAGGCATTGTGGAATTGGGCATGTGAGCAACCGAATCCGTTCCATTAGTTCATCAGATGATTCAGTTAAAGAGCACCTTACAGAATCAGTGGGAGGGTTTGATGGTATGTGAGGAACTAAACGTTAAATCCTAAAGTGTATTTAGTGAAGAATACGAACTCCCCAGGCACGATATATACATATATATATATATATATATATATATATATATATATATATATATATATATATATATATATATATATATAATCCTAGAATGCGGTAACAGAATACATCATAACCAGCAATAAATTATGGTAATGAGAGACTCGTGAAGGAATCAAATCCACACGAGACATCGCGCCCTCCGTGCTCACTGAATGTGCAGTAAACATGGCTGGGTCACAGTGTATGATAATAACAATAATAATGATAATAATATTAATAATATTAATACTAACAATAATAATGATAATAATAATAATAATAATAATAATAATAATAATAATAATAATGATAATAATAAAAATTGTAATAATAATAATCATAATGTTGATAATAATAATGATAACAATAATAATAATAATAATGATAATAGTAATAATGATTTCTGCATCTGTTCGCTGTTTCCCGCCCTGGAGAAGCATCACCAGGAGTAGATATCTTTAACCTTCGTGGAAAATCCTCCCTCAACTTTTTTCTCTCTCCCAGCGTTCCTTCTTGTAGTAACATGGGAACGTAAGGTTTACAGCCCAACCCTTCCACCCACTCTTATGGCAAAGTCTGGAGTAAGTGTACGGCAGAGAGCAGGTCTGGTGAAGGATGTGTGAGAGTGTAAGAAAGTAAGTTCCTAACTGATGTCAGTGAGAATGAAAGCTAGTGGAGGTGACCGACAGGGCAGACACACATGTTGGCAAGAGGCGAGAGAGAGAGAGAGAGAGAGAGAGAGAGAGAGAGAGAGAGAGAGAGAGAGAGAGAGAGAGAGAGAGAGAGAGAGAGAGAGAGAGAGAGAGGTTTTGGAAAGAACTGAGTAAAAAGCTTAGGCAATTTTGATGCAAGGGATCGAGTCCTTGTGGTTGCTGTGAAAGTTGAAGCTACATCTGAGGACATGGGACACCCTCGCTGAGTGAGAATGTGGAACGGCTTGCCGAGCTGTTTACTGACAAAGGAGTGGTGATTTGGAAATCCTGTTTGAAAAAGAAATGTATACACAAAATACACGTGGGTGAGGGACTGAGAGAGTGGGGATCATCAGCCATTACTGAAAGATGCACTAAATGACACATGCAAAGACGAGGCTGATGAATGCAATTGTGCTGAGAAGGGCAGCAGGTGGGATGTCTGACCATTGTTTCAAGGAAGCGGGTGTGAAACTTTATAGTGGCTTACATAATGAGGAAATCACACGGGTGGGAAGTTGGTTAAAGCGAGTGAGCTTAGAAAACTGGTTTGTGTACAGAAAGACCAAAAGAAAACGAGTAAAGAGTGGCATAACGTTAGCATAAACGAAACAAAGAGCGTGAGTCAGGAATCGAAGGTTGCTAGGGAGCAGAGCTTAAATGTGTGGCCGAGGTGTGTGGTAATGGTGAAGCGGTAATACGCAAAAAGAGGTGAAAAATATATAGACTCATTTATGGGATGGACTGTTGAATCTAAGATAGGGTGGGGGAGTGGGGGGTGTTTGGGACGAGGTAGTATGAAGAGTGAGGGTGTCATGGTGAATGGATTGGTGACAAAATGAACTGTGGCAAAGCGACTGGAGTGGGTTGGATTTCAGTTACGTTTTTTGAGAAAAACATAATTTTCAATGTCTGTACTGCTCAGGGTGACGTCCCTGAGTGCTGGCATAATACCTTATAGAGCTATCATATAAAGGCAACAAAGAGAAAGGTAAATACTCGAAATACAGAGGTGTGAAATATAGAAGTACGAGTCTGTAGATATGGTTTGGTTCCTAGAGGAGTGAGGATTGTGAGAATAGTGGCATGCATGGAATGTGATTCCAGAAGCGGTAGAAGGTGTGTCAACCAGAAGTCTGCTTGAAAAAATTGAGAAATACTTATAAAAAGAGAGGGATTTGTATGTGGCACATATCGATCTAGAGGAAACGTATGATAGACTTAACAGGTGCCTTGTGCAAGGTGCTATGAACATACTGTGTGGACGGTGTGGTGTGGCAGGAGAATGCACGGGTCGTGTTGAGAGAGTAGGATCTACAGTTTGATTGAGGTAGGGGGCCTGGGAGGTGGTAAGTCAAACTGATGTTTTATGACACTGCTCTTGAGGAAGACTCAAGCTGGACTCCGACTTTGGGCGAGTGAATTGAAGTAGGAAGTTGACATTTATTGAAAATTTAATGAAGATAATAAGGTGTACTAAGGTTTTGGTGGAGTGGATGAATGAACATTTCAGTAATGGAACATGGGAGTTAGAGTAAGGCAAAGGGCGGGAAAGGGAGATGAGGTTCTGCGAGTATTGAGGAAAGCGTAGGAGAATTCACCCTCTATCAAGGCAAAGACTGATAAGGCTGAAGGCATAGTCGCGCTAGCAGTGTTACATGGATGCAAATCTTGGGATCTGATTGTAAAGGAATGGTGGATAAGCTAAAAATTTAATGCCTAGGGACAGTATTTGGTGTAATGAGTTAATCTTATATGAATATATATATATATATATATATATATATATATATATATATATATATATATATATATATATATATATATATACATATTTTTTAACTTTCTAAAAGGGGAAACAGAAGGAGGAGTCACGCGGGGAGTGCTCATCCTCCTCGAAGGCTCAGATTGGGGTGTCTAAATGTGTGTGGATGTAACCAAGATGAGAAAAAAGGAGAGATAGGTAGTATGTTTGAGGAAAGGAACCTGGATGTTTTGGCTCTGAGTGAAACGAAGCTCAAGGGTAAAGGGGAAGAGTGGTTTGGGAATGTCTTGGGAGTAAAGTCAGTAGTTAGTGAGAGGACAAGAGCAAGGGAAGTAGTAGCACTACTCCTGAAACAGGAGTAGTGGGAGTACGTGATAGAGTGAAAAAAGTAAACTCTAGATTGATATGGGTAAAAATGAAAGTTAATGGAGAGAGATGGGTGATTACTGGTGCATATGCACCAGAGCATGAGAAGAAATATCGTGAGAGGCAAGTGTTTTGGGAGCAGCTGAATGAGTGTGCTAGTGGTTTTGATGCACGAGATCGGGTTATAGTGATGGGTGATTTGAATGCAAAGGTGAGTAATGTGGCAGTTGAGGGAATAATTGGTATACATGGGGTTTTCAGTGTTGTAAATGGAAATGGTGAAGGGCTTGTAGATTAATGTGCTGAAAAAGAACTAATGATTGGGAATACCTGGTTTAAAAAGAGAAATATACATAAGTATACGTATGTAAGTAGGAGAGATGGCCAGAGAGCGTTACTGGACTACGTGTTAATTGATAGGCGTGCGAAAGAGAGACTTTTGGATGTTGATGTGCTGAGAGGAGCAACTGGAGGGATGTCTGACCGTTATCTTGTGGAGGCGAAGGTGAAGATTTGTAGAGGTTTTCAGAAAAGAAGAAAGTTGGGGTGAAGAGAGTCGTGAGAGTAAGTGAGCTTGGGAAGGAGACTTGTGTGAGGAAGTACCAGGAGAGACTGAGTACAGAAAGGAAAAAGGTGAGAACAAAGGAAGTAAGAGCAGTGGGGGAGGAATGAGATCCATTTAGGAAGCAGTGATGGCTTGCGCAAAAGATGCTTGCGGCATGAGAAGCGTGGGAGGTGGGCAGATTAGAAAGGGTAGTGAGTGGTGGGATGAAGAGGTAAGATTATTAGTGAAAGAGAAGAGAGAGGCATTTGGACGATTCGCAGGGAAATAATGCAAATGAGTGGGAGAGTTATAAAAGAAAGAGGCAGGAGGTCAAGAGAAAGGTGCAAGAGGTGAAAAAGAGGGCAAATGAGAGTTGGGGTGAGAGAGTATCATTAAATTTTAGGGAGAATAAAAAGATGTTTTGGAAGGAGGTAAATAAAGTGCGTAAGACAAGGGAACAAATGGGAACTTCAGTGAAGGGGGAGGTGATAACAAGTAGTGGTGATGTGAGAAAGAGATGGAGTGAGTATTTTGAAGGTTTGTTGAATGTGTTTGATGATAGAGTGGGAGATATAGAGTGTTTTGGTCGAGGTGGTGTGCAAAGTGAGAGGGTAAAGGAAAATGATTTGGTAAACAGAGAAGAGGTAGTAAAAGCTTTACGGAAGATGAAAGCCGGCAAGGCAGCGGGTTTGGATGGTATTGCAGTGGCATTTATTAAAAAAATAGGGGGTGACTGTATTGTTGACTGGTTGGCGACTTTATTTAATGTATGTATGATTCATGGTGAGGTGCCTGAGGATTGGCGGAACGCTTGCATAGTGCCATTGTACAAAGGCAAAGGGGACAAATGTTAGTGCTCAAATTACAGAGGTATAAGTTTGTTTAGTATTCCTGGGAAATTATATGGGAGTATTGATTGAGAGGGTGAAAGCATGTACAGAGCATCAGATTGGGGAAGAGCAGTGTGGTTTCAGAAGTGGTAGAGGATGTGTGGATCAGGTGTTTGCTTTGAAAATGTGAGAAATATTAAGAAAAGCAAATGGATTTGTATTCAGCATTCATGGATCTGGAGAGGGCATATGATAGAGTTGACAGAGATGCTCTGTGGAAGGTATTAAGAATATATGGTGTGGGAGGCAAGTTGTTAGAAGCAGTGGAAAGTTTTCATCGAGGATGTAAGGCATGTGTACGTGTAGGAAGAGAGGAAGGTGATTGGTTCTCAGTGAATGTAGGTTTGCGGCAGGGGTGTGTGATCTCTCTATGGTTGTTTAATTTGTTTATGGATGGGGTTGTTAGGGAGATGAATGCAAGAGTTTTGGAAAAAGTGGCAAGTATGCAGTCTGTTGAAGACAATATGTGGTGTGAGGTGGTTTGATCGAGTAAGTAATAATAGGGTAAGAGAGATGTGCGGTAATGAAAAGAGTGTGGTTGAGAGAGCAGAAGAGGGTGTTTTGAAATGGTTTGGTCACATGGAGGGAATGAGTGAGGAAAGATTGACCAAGAGGATATATGTGTCAGAGGTGGAGGGAACGAGGAGAAGTGGGAGACCAAATTGAAGGTGGAAAGATGGAGTGAAAAAGATTTTGAGTGATCGGGACCTGAACATGCAGGAGGGTGAAAGGCGTACAAGGAATAGAATGAATTGGAACGATGTGGTATACCGGGGTCGACGTGCTGTCAATGGATTGAACCAGGGCATGTGAAGCGTCTGGGGCAAACCATGGAAAATCCTGTGGGGCTTGGATGTGGAAAGGGAGCTGTGGTTTAGGTGCATTATTACATGATAGCTCGAGACTGAGTGTGAACGAATGGGGCTTTGTTGTCTTTTCCTAGCGCTACCTCGCGCACATGAGGGGGGAGGATGTTGTTATTTCATTTCTGGCGAGGTGGCGATGGGAATGAATAAAGGCAGACAGTATGAATTATGTACATGTGTATATATGTATATGTCTGTGTGGGTATATACATGTATACGCTGATATGCATAGGCATGTATTTTTGCGTGTGTGGATGTGTATGTATATACATGCGTATGTGGGTGGGTTGGGCCATTCTTTCGTCTGTTTCCTTGCGATACCTCGCTAACGCGGGAGACAGCGACAAAGCAAGATAAATAAATAAATAAATAAATAAATAAATAAATGAATTAATATATATATATATATATATTTTTTTTTTTTTTTGCTTTGTCGCTGTCTCCCGCGTTTGCGAGGTAGCGCAAGGAAACAGACGAAAGAAATGGCCCAACCCACCCCCATACACATGTATATACATACGTCCACACACGCAAATATACATACCTACACAGCTTTCCATGGTTTACCCCAGACGCTTCACATGCCTTGATTCAATCCTCTGACAGCACGTCAACCCCGGTATACCACATCGCTCCAATTCACTCTATTCCTTGCCCTCCTGCATGTTCAGGCCCCGATCACACAAAATCTTTTTCACTCCATCTTTCCACCTCCAATTTGGTCTCCCTCTTCTCCTCGTTCCCTCCACCTCCGACACATATATCCTCTTGGTCAATCTTTCCTCACTCATTCTCTCCATGTGCCCAAACCATTTCAAAACACCCTCTTCTGCTCTCTCAACCACGCTCTTTTTATTTCCACACATCTCTCTTACCCTTACGTTACTTACTCGATCAAACCACCTCACACCACACATTGTCCTCAAACATCTCATTTCCAGCACATCCATCCTCCTGCGCACAACTCTATCCATAGCCCAAGCCTCGCAACCATACAACATTGTTGGAACCACTACTCCTTCAAACATACCCATTTTTGCTTTCCGAGATAATGTTCTCGACTTCCACACATTTTTCAAGGCTCCCAGAATTTTCGCCCCCTCCCCCACCCTATGATCCACTTCCGCTTCCATGGTTCCATCCGCTGCCAGATCCACTCTCAGATATCTAAAACACTTCACTTCCTCCAGTTTTTCTCCATTCAAACTCACCTCCCAATTGACTTGACCCTCAACCCTACTGTACCTAATAACCTTGCTCTTATTCACATTTACTCTTAAGTTTCTTCTTTCACACACTTTACCAAACTCAGTCACCAGCTTCTGCAGTTTCTCACATGAATCAGCCACCAGCGCTGTATCATCAGCGAACAACAACTGACTCACTTCCCAAGCTCTCTCATCCCCAACAGACTTCATACTTGCCCCTCTTTCCAAAACTCTTGCATTCACCTCCCTAACAACCCCATCCATAAACAAATTAAACAACCATGGAGACATCACACACCCCTATCGCAAACCTACATTCACTGAGAACCAATCACTTTCCTCTCTTCCTACACGTACACATGTCTTACATCCTCGATAAAAAAACTTTTCACTGCTTCTAGCAATTTGCCTCCCACACCATATATTCTTAATACCTTCCACAGACCATCTCTATCAACTCTATCATATGCCTTCTCCAGATCCATAAATGCTACATACAAATCCATTTGCTTTTCTAAGTATTTCTCACATACATTCTTCAAAGCAAACACCTGATCTACACATCCTCTACCACTTCTGAAACCACACTGCTCTTCCCCAATCTGATGCTCTGTACATGCCTTCACCCTCTCAATCAATACCCTCCCATATAATTTACCAGGAATACTCAACAAACTTATACCTCTGTAATTTGAGCACTCACTCTTATCCCCTTTGCCTTTGTACAATGGCACTATGCATGCATTCCGCCAATCCTCAGGCACCTCACCATGAGTCATACATACATTAAATAACCTTACCAACCAGTCAACAATACAGTCACCCCCTTTTTTAATAAATTCCACTGCAATACCATCCAAACCTGCTGCCTTGCCGGCTTTCATCTTCCGCAAAGCTTTTACTACCTCTTCTCTGTTTACCAAATCATTTTCCCTAACCCTCTCACTTTGCACACCACCTCGACCAAAACACCCTATATCTGCAACTCTATCATCAAACACATTCAACAAACCTTCAAAATACTCACTCCATCTCGTTCTCGCATCACCACTACTTGTTATCACCTCCCCATTTGCGCCCTTCACTGAAGTTCCCATTTGCTCCCTTGTCTTACGCACTTTATTTACCTCCTTCCAGAACATCTTTTTATTCTCCCTAAAATTTAATGATACTCTATAATAATTTGTCGCCATCTCCCGCGTTAGCGAGGTACCGTAAGAAAACACGAAACAATGGCCAAACCCACCCACATACACATGTATATACATAAATGCCCACACAAGCACATATACATACCTATACATTTCAACGTATACATACAAATACATACACAGACATATACATATATACACATTTACATATTCATACATGATGCCTTCATCCATTCCCATTGCCACCCTGCCACACATGAAATGGCATAACCCCCCCCCCCCCCCCCCCCCGCGCTCGCGAGGTAGCGCTAGGAAAAGACAACAAAGGCCACATTCGTCCACACTCAAGTCTCTAGCTATCATGTGTAATGCACCAAAACCACAGCTTCCTCTCCACATCCAGGCCCCACAAAACTTTTCATGGTTTAACTCAGACTCTTCACTTGCCCTGGTTCAATCCACTGACAGCACGTCGACCCCAGTATACCACATCGTTCACTCTATTCCTTGCAAGCCTTTCATCCTCCTCTATGTTCAGGCCCCGATCGCTCAGAATCTTTTTCACTCCATCCTTCCACCTCCAATTTGGTCTCCCACTTCTCGTTCCCTCCACCTGACACATATATCCTCTATGTCAATCTTTCCTCACTAATTCTCTCCGTGTGACCAAACCATTTCAATATACCCTCTTCTGCTCTCTCAACAACACTCTTTTTATTACTACGCATCTCTCGTACCCTTTCATTACCTACTCGGTCAAACCACCTCACACCACATTTGCCCTCAAACATCTCATTTCCGACACATCCCCCCTCCTCCGAACAACCCTATCTGTAGCCTATGCCTCGCAACCATATAGCATTGTTGGAACGACTATTCCTTCAAACATACCCATCTTTGCTCAACGAGATGACGTTCTCGCCTTCCACACATTCTTCTACGCTCCCAGAACCTTCGCCCCCTCCCACACCCTATGACTCACTTCCGCTTCCATGCTTCCCTCTGCTGCTAAATCTACTTCCAGATATCTAAAACACTTCACTTCCTACAATTTTTCTCCATTCAAACTTACCTCCCAATTAACATGTCCCTCAACCCTACTGAACCCAATAACCTTGCTCTAATTCACGTTTACTCTCAGCTTTTTCTTTCACACACTTCACCAAACTTAGTCACCAACTTCAGTTTTTCATCCGAATTAGCCACCAGCGCTGCATCATATATAAAAGGGGAAACAGGCGAAGAAGTCATGCGGATGATGCTCATCCTCCTCGAAGGCTTAGTCTGGGGTGTCTAAATGTGTGTGGATGCAATCAAGATGAGAAAAAAGGAGAGGTAGGTAGTATGTTCGAGAAAGGCTCCGAGTGAAACGAAGCTCAAGGGTAAATGGGAAGAGTGGTTTGGGAATGTCTTGGGAGTAAAGTCAGTGGTTGGTGAGAGAACAAGAGCAAAGGAAGGACTAGCACTACTCCTGCAGCAGGAGTTGTGGGAGTATGTGATAGAGTGTAAATAAGTAAACTCTAGATTGATATGGGTAAAACTGAAAGTAGATGGAGAGAGATGTGGGATCATTGGTGCCTATGCACATGGTCATGAGAGGTAAGTGTTTTGGGAGCAGCTAAGTGAGTGTGTTAGCAGCTTTAATGCACGAGACCGGATTATACTGACGGGTTATTTGAATGCAAAGGTGAGTGATGTGGCAGTTGAGGAAATAATTGGTGTACATGGGGTGTTCACTGTTGTAAATGGAAATGTTGAAGAGCTTGTCGATTTGTGTGCTGAAAAAGGACTGTTAATTGGAAATACCTGGTTTAAAAAGGGAGATATACATAAGTATACGTATGTAAGTAGGAAAGATGGACAGAGAGCGTTATTGGATTACGTGATAATTGACAGATGCGTGAAAGAGAGATTTTGGATGTTAATGCGCTGAGAGGGGCAACTGGAGGGATGTCTGATCATTATCGTGTGGAGGCGAAGGTGAAGCTTTATATAGGTTTCCAGATAATAAAAGAGAATGTTGGGGTGAAGAGAGTGGTGAGAGTAAGTGAGCTTGGAAAGGAGACTTGTGTCAGGAAGTAGCAGGAGAGACTGAGTGCAGAATGGAAAAAGGTGAGGGCAAATGTCGTAAGGGGAGTGGGGGAGGAATTGGATGTATTTAGGGAAGCAGTGATGGCTTGCGCAAAAGATGCCTGTGGCATGGGAAAGATGGGAGGTGGGCAGATTGGAAGGGGGAGTGAGTGGTGGGATGAAGAAGTAAGATTGTTAGTGAAAGAGAAAACAAAGGCATTTAGACGATTTTTGCAGAAAAATAGAGCAAATGAATGGGAGATGTATAAAAGAAAGAGGCAGGAGGTCAAGAGAAAGGTCAAGAGGTGAAAAATAGGGCAAATGAGTTGGGGTGAGAGTATCGTTAAACTTTAGGGAAAATAATAAGATCTTTTGGAAAGAGGTAAATAAAATGTGTAATACAAGAGAATAAATGGGAACATCGGTGAAGGCAGCTAATGGTGGGGTAATAACATGTACTGGTGAAGTGAGAAGGAGACGGAGTGAGTATTTTGAAGGTTTGTTGAATGTGATGGGTGATACAGTGGCAGATGTAGGGTGTTTTGGTCGAGGTGATGTGCGAAGTGAGAGGGTCAGGGAGAATGGTTTGATAAACAGAGAAGAGGTAGTGAAAGTTTTGCGGAAGATGAAATTAGGCAAGGCGGCGGGTTTGGATGGTATTGCAGTGGAATATATTGAGAAAGGGGGTGACTGTGGTGTTGAATGGTTGCTGAGGATATTCAATGTATGTATGGCTCATGATGAAGTGCCTGAGGATTGGCGGAATGCATGCATAATGGACAAAGGGAAAAGGAATAAAGGTGAGTGTTCAAATTACAGAGGTATAAGTTTGTTAAGTATTTCTGTGAAATTATATGGGATGATATTGATTGAGAGGGGGAAGGCATGTACACAGCATCAGATTGGGGAAAAGCAGTGTAATTTCAGAAGTGGTAGATGATGTGCTTTGAAGAATGTATGCAAGAAATACTAAGAAAAAAAATGGATTTGTATGTAGCATTTAAGAATCTGGAGAAGGCATATGAACGAGCTGATAGAGATGCTCTGTGGAAGGTATCAAGAGTATATGGTGTGGGAGTTAAGTTGCTAGAAGCAGTGAAAAGTTTTTATCGAGTATGTAAGGCATGTGTACGAGCAGGAAGAGAGAAAAGTGATTGGTTCCCAGTGAGCGTCGGTTTACGGCAGGGGTGCGTGATGTCTCCATGGTTGTTTAATTTGTTTATGGATGGGGTTGGTAGGGAGGTGAATGCAAGAGTTTTGGAGAGAGGGGCAAGTATGCATTCTGTTGTGGATGACAGGGCTTGGGAAGTGAGTCATTTGTTGTTCGCTGATGACACAGCGCTGGTGGCTGATTCGGGTGATAAACTGCAAAAGCTGGTGACTGAGCTTGGTGAAATGTGTGAGAAAAGAAAGCTGAGAGTAAATGTGAATAAGAGCAAGGTTATTAAGTTCAGTAGGGTTGAGCGACAAGTCAACTGGGAGGTAAGTTCGAATGGAGAAAAACTGGATGATGTAAGGTGTTTTAGGTATCTGGGATTGGATTTAACAGCGGATGGAACCACGGAAGCGGAAGTGAGTCGCAGGGTAGGGGAGGGGGCGAAGGTTCTGAGAGCGTTGAGGAATGTGTGGAAAGCAAGAACGTTATCTCGGAAAGCAAAAATGGGTATGTTTGAGGGAATAGTGGTTCCAACAATTTTATATGGTTGCGAGGACATTGGCTATAGATGAGGTTGTGCGGAGGAGGGTGGATGTGTTGGAAATGAGATATCTGCGGACAATATGTGGTGTGAGGTGGTTTGATCGAGAAAGTTATGAAAGGGTAAGAGACATGTGTGGTAATGAAAAGAGTGAGGTTGAGAGAGCAGAGGAGGGTGTATTGAAAAGGTTTGGTCACATATAGAGAATGAGTGAGGAAAGATTGACAAAGAGGATATATGTGTCAGAGGTGAAGTGAACGAGAAGTGGGAGACCAAAGTGGAGTTGGAAGGATGGAGTGAAAAAGATTTTGAGCGATCGGGGCCTGAAAATACAGAGGGTGAAAGGCGTGCAAGGAATAGAGTGAATTGGAACGATGTGGTATACCGGGGTCGACGTGCTGTCAATGGATTGAACCAGGGCATGTGAAGCGTCTGGGGTAAACCATGGAAAGTTTTGTGGGGCCTAGATGTGGAAAGGGGGCTGTAGTTTCGGTGCATTACACATGACAGCTAGAGACTGAATGTGAACGAATGTGGCCTTTGTTGTCTTTTCCTAAAGCTATCTCGCGCCCGGAGGGGGTGGTGGTGTGCCATCTCTTGTGTAGCAGGGTGGCGACGGGAATGGATGAAGGCCGCAAATATGAATATGTACATGTGTATATCTGTATATGTCTGTGTATGTATATGTATGCATACGTTGAAATGTATTGGTATGTATATGTGCGTGTGTGGGCGTGTATGTAAATACATGTGTATATGGGTGGGTTGGGCCATTCTTTCGTTTGTTTCCTTACGCTACCTCGCTAACGCAGTGACAGCATGTGCAAGAGATGCATGTGCCATGAGAAAGGTGAGGAGGTGGGAAAAATAAAAAGGGTAGAGAGTGGTGGGATGAAGAAGTAAAGCTGTCAGCGAAAGGAAAAGAAATATATATTTATGTGAAAAAGCGGCAAGAGGCCAAGAAGAAGAGGCAAGGGTTAAAGAATTTGGTAAATGAGAGTTAGGGTGAGAGAGTATCATTAAACTTTTAAGGAAAATAAAAACAGGTTTTGGAAGGAGGCAAATAATTTGCGAAAGACAAGAGAACAAATGAGAACATCGTGAAGGGGACAAGGGAGGAGATGGCGACAGGTGGTGATAGAGTGAGGAGGAGACGAAGTGAGTATTTTGAAGGATTGTTGAATGTGTTTCATGGTAAAGTGGTAGATATAAGGCGTTTTGATCGGGTTGGTGTGCTAAATGGTTTTGTGAATAAAGATGGTGAAAGCCTTGCGTTAGATGAAATCCAGCAAGGCGCCGGGAGTGGATAGTATTGCAATTGAATTTCTTGAGAAAGGGGGGGGGTGACTTTTTTGACTGGTTGGTAAGGATATTCGATGTATGTATGGATTACGGTGAAGTGCCTGAGGACTGGAGGAATGCATGTATAATGCCACTGTACAACGGCAAAGGGTATAAAGGTGAATATTCAAACTACAGAGGCATTGTTGAGTATACCTGGAAAATTGTTTGGGATGGTATCAACTGAGAGAGTGAAGGAATATACAGAGCATCAGATTGAGGAGGAGCAGTGTGGTTTCAGAAGTGGTAGAGGATGTGTGGATCAGGCGTTCACTTTGAAGAATGTATGTGAGAAGTATTAAGAAAACCAGATGGATTTGTATGTGGTATTCATGGATCTGGAGAAGGCATATGATAGGGTTGATAGAGATGCTTTGTGGAAGGTCTTAAGAATATATGGTGCAGGAGATAAGTTGCTTGAAGCAGAGAAGTTTTTATCAAGGGTGTAAGGCATATGTACGAGTAGGAAGAGGAGAGAGTGGTTCCTAGTAATGACCAGTCAGCTGCAGGGGTGTGTGATGTCAACATAGTCGTTTAATTTGTGTTTGGATGGGGTGGTCAAGAAGGTAAATACAAGAGTTTTGGAGAGATGGGCAAGTATGCTGTCTGATGAAGATGTGAGGACCTGGGAAGTGAGTCAAACGTTGCTCGCCGATGATACAGCACTGGTGGCTTATTCGAGTGAGAAAATGCATTTGGTGAATGGGTTTGGAAAAGTGAGTGAAGGAGAAAGTTGAGAGTAAATTGAATAAGAGCAAGGCTATTAGGTTCAGCATGCTTGAGGGACAAGTTGGTTGGGATGTAAGTTTGAATGGAAAAAAAATGGAAGAAATCAAGTGTTTTGGGTTTCTGGGAGTGGACTTGGCAACGAATAAAACCATGGAAGCGGAAGTGAGTCATAGGGTGGGGGAGGGAGCGAAGGTTCTGGGACCGATGAAGAAAGTGTGGAAAGACAGAATATCTCGGAAAGCAAAAATGGTTGTTTGAAGGAACAGTAGCTCCAACAATATTACATGGCTGCAATGCATTGCCTATAAATAGGATTATGCGGAGGAGAGTGGATGTCTTGGAAATGAAATGTTTGAGGTGGTTTGGTTGACTAAGTAATGAAAGGTAAGAAAGATATGTGGTAACGAAAGGGGCGTAGTTGAAAGAGTTGAAGATGGTGTGTTGAAATGGTTTGGACATAAGAAGGGAATGAGTGAGGAAAGGTTAACAAAGTAATGTCAAAGGTGGAGGGAACAAGAAGCGGGAGACCAAATTGGAGGTGGAAGGATGGTGTGAAAAAGATTGTGAGCGATTGGGACTTGAACATACAGGAGGGTAAAAAGCGTCCACGGAACAGTTATTTCGAACGATGTGGTATGCTGGGGTGGATCTGTTGTCAATAGACTGCACCAGGAAATGTGAAACATCAGGCGTAATCCATGGTAAGCTCTGTGGGGCCTGAATGTGGATAGGGAGCTGTGATTTTGGTGCATTACACATGACAGTTAGAGGATGAGTGTGAGCGGATGTGGCCATTCTTGGCCTGTTTCTTGGCGCTACCTTGCTGATAC
The DNA here is from genome assembly GCF_036320965.1 of Panulirus ornatus. Lineage (NCBI taxonomy): Eukaryota > Metazoa > Arthropoda > Malacostraca > Decapoda > Palinuridae > Panulirus > Panulirus ornatus. The sequence continues at coordinate 5,173,826 of NC_092256.1, read as the reverse complement.
AGAGGGTGGGGATGCTGTCTCCTATCGGGGAGGGAGGGGGGGGGGAGAATTGAAGAAGGAGGACAAGTATGAATATGTACATGTGTATATACATATGCACATTTATGTGTATGTGTATGTACAGATATGTATACGGGCGTGTAGCTGCGTGTTCCTACAAGTGGATGGGTTTTTCTTCGTCTGTTTCCTGTCACTAACTCGCTGACGCGAGAAACGACGACCAAGTATAATAAATGAATATATATATATATATATATATATATATATATATATATATATATATATATATATATATATATATATATATATTTTTTTTTTTTTTTTGCTTTGTCGCTGTCTCCCGCGTTTGCGAGGTAGCGCAAGGAAACAGACGAAAGAAATGGCCCAACCCACCCCCATACACATGTATATACATACGTCCACACACGCAAATATACATACCTACACAGCTTTCCATGGTTTACCCCAGACGCTTCACATGCCTTGATTCAATCCACTGACAGCACGTCAACCCCGGTATACCACATCGCTCCAATTCACTCTATTCCTTGCCCTCCTTTCACCCTCCTGCATGTTCAGGCCCCGATCACACAAAATCTTTTTCACTCCATCTTTCCACCTCCAATTTGGTCTCCCTCTTCTCCTCGTTCCCTCCACCTCCGACACATATATCCTCTTGGTCAATCTTTCCTCACTCATTCTCTCCATGTGACCAAACCATTTCAAAACACCCTCTTCTGCTCTCTCAACCACGCTCTTTTTATTTCCACACATCTCTCTTACCCTTACGTTACTTACTCGATCAAACCACCTCACACCACACATTGTCCTCAAACATCTCATTTCCAGCACATCCATCCTCCTGCGCACAACTCTATCCATAGTCCACGCCTCGCAACCATACAACATTGTTGGAACCACTATTCCTTCAAACATACCCATTTTTGCTTTCCGAGATAATGTTCTCGACTTCCACACATTCTTCAAGGCTCCCAGAATTTTCGCCCCCTCCCCCACCCAATGATCCACTTCCGCTTCCATGGTTCCATCCGCTGCCAGATCCACTCCCAGATATCTAAAACACTTCACTTCCTCCAGTTTTTCTCCATTCAAACTCACCTCCCAATTGACTTGACCCTCAACCCTACTGTACCTAATAACCTTGCTCTTATTCACATTTACTCTTAACTTTCTTCTTTGACACACTTTACCAAACTCAGTCACCAGCTTCTGCAGTTTCTCACATGAATCAGCCACCAGCGCTGTATCATCAGCGAACAACAACTGACTCACTTCCCAAGCTCTCTCATCCCCAACAGACTTCATACTTGCCCCTCTTTCCAAGACTCTTGCATTCACCTCCCTAACAACCCCATCCATAAACAAATTAAACAACCATGGAGACATCACACACCCCTGCCGCAAACATATATATATATATATATATATATATATATATATATATATATATATGTGTGTGTGTGTGTGTGAACGAATGGGGATTTTTGTTGTCTTTTCCTAGCGCTACCTCGCACACATGAGGGGGGAGGGGGATGGTATTCCATGTGTGGCGAGGTGGCGATGGGAATGAATAAAGGCAGACAGTATAAATTGTGTGCATGGGTATATATGTATGTGTCTCTCTGTGTATATATATGTGTACATTGAGATGTATAGGTATGTATATTTGCGTGTGTTGACGTGTATATATATATATACATGTGTATGGGGGTGGGTTGGGCCATTTCTTTCGTCTGTTTCCTTGCGCTACCTCGCAAACGCGGGAGACAGCGACAAAGCAAAACAAATATGAATAATAAAAATATATATATATATATATATATATATATATATATATATATATATATATGTATATATATATATATATGGTTGTTAATGTGCTGAGAGGTGCAACTGGAGGGATGTCTGATCATTATCTTGTGGAGGCTAAGGTGAAGACTTGTATGGATTTTCAGAAAAGAAGAGTGAATGTTGGGGTGAGGAGGGTGGTGAGAGTAAGTGAGCTTGGGAAGGAGACTTGTGTGAGGAAGTACCGGGAGAGACTGAGTACAGAATGGAAAAAGGTGAGAACAATGGAAGTAAGGGGAGTGGGGGAGGAATGGGATGTATTTAGGGAATCGGTGATGGATTGCGCAAAAGATGCTTGTGGCATGAGAAGAGTGGGAGGTGGGTTGATTAGAAAGGGTAGTGAGTGGTGGGATGAAGAAGTAAGAGTATTAGTGAAAGAGAAGAGAGAGGCATTTGGACGATTTTTGCAGGGAAAAAATGCAATTGAGTGGGAGATGTATAAAAGAAAGAGACAGGTCAAGAGAAAGGTGCAAGAGGTGAAAAAGAGGGCAAATAAGAGTTGGGGTGAGAGAGTATCATTAAATTTTAGGGAGAATAAAATGATGTTCTGGAAGGAGGTAAATAAAGTGCGTTAGACAAGGGAGCAAATGGGAACTTCAGTGAAGGGCGCAAATGGGGAGGTGATAACAAGTAGTGTGATGTGAGAAGGAGATGGAGTGAGTATTTTGAAGGTTTGTTGAATGTGTTTGATGATAGAGTGGCAGATATAGGGCGTTTTGGTCGAAGTGGTGTGGAAAGTGAGAGGGTTAGGGAAAATGATTTGGTAAACAGAGAAGAGGTAGTAAAAGCTTTGCGGAAGATGAAAGCCGGCAAGGCAGCAGGTTTGGATGGTATTGCAGTGGAATTTATTAAAAAAGGGGATGACTGTATTATTGACTGGTTGGTAAGGTTATTTAATGTATGTATGACTCATGGTGAGGTGCCTGAGGATTGGCGGAATGCGTGCATAGTGCCATTGTACAAAGGCAAAGGGGATAAGAGTGAGTGCTCAAATTTCAGAGGTATAAGTTTGTTGAGTATTCCTGGTAAATTATATGGGAGGATATTGATTGAGAGGGTGAAGGCATGTACAGAGCATCAGACTGGGGAAGAGCAGTGTGGTTTCAGAAGTGGTAGAGGATGTGTGGATCAGGTGTTTGCTTTGAAGAATGTATGTGAGAAATACTTAGAAAAGCAAATGGATTTGTATGTAGCATTTATGGATCTGGAGAAGGCATATGATAGAGTTGACAGAGATGCTCTGTGGAAGATATTAAGAATATATGGTGTGGGAGGCAAGTTGTTAGAAGCAGTGAAAAGTTTTTATCGAGGATGTAAGGCATGTGTACGTGTAGGAAGAGAGGAAAGTGATTGGTTCTCAGTGAATGTAGGTTTGCGGCAGGGGTGTGTGATGTCTCCATGGTTGTTTAATTTGTTTATGGATGGGGTTGTTAGGGAGGTGAATGCAAGAGTTTTGGAAAGAGGGGCAAGTATGAAGTCTGTTGTGGATGAGAGAGCTTGGGAAGTGAGTCAGTTGTTCTTCGCTGATGATACAGCGTTGGTGGCTGATTCATGTGAGAAACTGCAGAAGCTGGTGACTGAGTTTGGTAAAGTGTGTGAAAGAAGAAACTTAAGAGTAAATGTGAATAAGAGCAAGGTTATTAGGTACAGTAGGGTTGAGGGTCAAGTCAACTGGGAGGTAAGTTTGAATGGAGAAAAACTGGAGGAAGTAAAGTGTTTTAGATATCTGGGAGTGGATCTGGCAGCGGATGGAACCATGGAAGCGGAAGTGGATCATAGGGTGGGGGAGGTGGCGAAAATCCTGGGAGCCTTGAAGAATGTGTGGAAGTCGAGAACATTATCTCGGAAAGCAAAAATGGGTATATTTGAAGGAATAGTGGTTCCAACAATGTTGTATGGTTGCGAGGCGTGGGCTATGGATAGAGTTGTGCGCAGGAGGGTGGATGTGCTGGAAATGAGATGTTTGAGGACAATGTGAGGTGTGAGGTGGTTTGATCGAGTAAGTAACGTAAGGGTAAGAGAGATGTGTGGAAATAAAAAGAGCGTGGTTGAGAGAGCAGAAGAGGGTGTTTTGAAATGGTTTGGGCACAAGGAGAGAATGAGTGAGGAAAGATGGACCAAGAGGATATATGTGTCGGAGGTGGAGGGAACGAGCAGAAGTGGGAGACCAAATTGGAGGTGGAAAGATGGAGTGAAAAAGATTTTGTGTGATCGGGGCCTGAACATGCAGGAGGGTGAAAGGGGGGCAAGGAATAGAGTGAATTGGATCGATGTGGTATACCGGGGTTGACGTGCTGTCAGTGGATTGAATCAGGGCATGTGAAGCGTCTGGGGTAAACCATGGAAAGCTGTGTAGGTATGTATATTTGCGTGTGGACGTGTATGTATATACATGTGTATAGGGGTGGGTTGGGCCATTTCTTTCGTCTGTTTCCTTGCGCTACCTCGCAAACGCGGGAGACAGCGACAAAGCAAAAAAGAAAAAAAAAAAATATATATATATATATATATATATATATATATATATATATATATATATATATATATATATATTCCCTGGGGATAGGGG
>NC_092256.1:5129388-5166888 GCF_036320965.1 Panulirus ornatus | reverse complement strand
TGACTCACTTCCCAAGCTCTCTCATCCACAACAGACTTCATACTTGCCCTCTCTTTCCAAAACTCTTGCATTCACCACAGGAGTCCACATATATAGACAATATACCTGAAAGAAAGAGAAAAAAAAGTTGACAGACTAGACGCCAGTTGTCTAGATACATCCAAACCCACCTCGCCCGACCTACAGAGATTTACGAGAATCCCTTGCGAGTATGGCACGGCAGGACTGATGTACATCAGTAACAAGAAAAGACAGTTGTGGCAATATGGTTCCGGGCGAGCGTCTGACCTGCCTAATACGGAGAAATGCGGTGTTGCCCACAAGAGGTTGTCATAATAAACGCACTACTTTAAGAAGCCATATTGGTGTTACCCCACTTGCTGGCTCCCTCGGCGATATCCGGGTTCACGTGACAGTATCTCACGTAGTGTGCTAATGCGGAGCAGTAACTCACGTAGTGGACTGCTGAGGAGCAGTGACTCACGTAGTGGACTGCTGAGGAGCAGTGACTCACGTAGTGACCAGCTGAGGAGCAGTGACTCACGTAGTGGACTGCTGAAGAGATCTTTCGCTCAGCAGTTCTCTAATCTCTTAAGAGAGACCTACGACTCGTTACTTTCCTATCAACACCAAGTTTAATTATGGTTCCGTGCAGAACACTATTCTCTTTTTCTCCTTAAGTCATCCCTCACGTATGAATTCTTAAAAAGTGACTTAAAGTAATAAAGCCATCGTATGGAGTACACAGTCACAAAGTCATCATCTACTATGATGTAATTGGTCACGAGGTAGTACATGTTACAGCACTGAAGTGTTACGATGATATGAAACCCGCAACATTAAAATGTGCTGGGGTGGGGAGAGAGAGAGAGAGAGAGAGAGAGAGAGAGAGAGAGAGAGAGAGAGAGAGAGAGAGAGAGAGAGAGAATAAAGTGAGAAAAACAAAACAGAACCTTTGATTTTTTGCCAAAAATAACGCTCAAGGTTGGGTGACTGCCCTGGCCCCGAGGGCGTTATCTGTGGCATCCTTCCCTTAACGTGTCGTTTAATGACCCAGGATTGCTGAGAAAACATTAAAGAAGCAACACAGAATTTGTGTAGCTTTTCATAATGACCTATCTCTCCAGTACGGTGGAGTGGCGCGCTATCTCTTGTGTGTTTTATTTCATCCATCTAGGTAGAAGTATACTTTCGTCTTGACCAAATAGAAAATATTTTCCTCTTACTTTACACCACTATTGTGATGTTTATAAATCAATCCGAGAAATATTTCAAGATGATGAGGGTGGTGAAAGAAGTCGGGAAGGCCTTTATGGTACAAGGAAAATGTGGGCATTAAACATATAAGAAAAGAATTCTAAATAAAATTTACCCTAGCCTCCACTCTGAATCCCTACCAAGCCTAACCATTATGATATACCCAACCTGACCAGAGGTCTACCACCACAGGACTTCCAAAAAGGCAATCTTTAGGCACCATCCCAACAGTGCCGTTCACATCTTTCAATCCCACGGAAATACTTTTATTCTTACATAGCAATTTCTACAGTCGAGGGTGGACAATGATTTCATCATGGTATATCCAGTCATTTAGGAAAATGATGAAACATCTTAATATATGTCTATGCTCGACGATGCCATTAAAGAAAACGTACACTTAAAGAAAACGACTATTAAGTGGATAAACAAGCACAAGAGATCAATACACCTCTTGTCAACATTTCACAAAGGTATCTTACACCTACAGAACATACAATACGGGTAGGCTTTAATTATGTAAGTCAGGTAATTTCTAACTATATTTACATATCGGATCCAAGACTTAAAGAATACAATCTTAACAAAACCACTGGAAAGGTCCTCATGTTCACGTCTACCACTAATGAGCTTACGAATGCATTCCTTTACTTTTGTATTTCAGATTCTGTGTTCTTTTAACTTCAAAGTTATGAAGAGTATGAATCATTCTACTGATTATTCATAAAAATTTTGCAATACTTTACGTTGCATGCTACATATGTTGCATTTGTAAATTCATACAGACTCTCCAGTGCTTTGTTGGTACGTAGCTCAGAGTTTTGCCAACATTAATATATCAAAGTTTAAAATATTGTACAATTAGGGGAAATCAAAACAGTAAATAATGCCAATGGCTGCTATGGGGACGGTGAATAAATATGCCCAAGCATTAGTATAAAAACTTGTGTGTTACAGAGTAATGATCGATCATACAATATCTCAAACCACAAGTCGACACTAACAGCTGAGTTTTTATAACACTTCCTAGATCTTGAAAGAATACTTCCCACGTATTCCCTGCGTGTCGTAGAAGGCGACTAAAAGGGAAGGGAGCGGGGGGCTGGAAATCCTCCCCTCTCGTTTTTTTTTTTTTTTTTTTTCCAAAGGAAGGAACAGAGAAGAGGGCCAGGTGAGGATATTCCCTCAAAGGCCCAGTCCTCTGTTCTTAACGCTACCTCGCTATCGCGGGAAATGGCGAATAGTATAAAAAAAAAAAAAAAAAATCTTATCAGTACGTAAACGTGATATAACACTGTTGTCTTCCATTTCGGGAGATTCAAAAGATCTTAAATGTAATCAGATATGGAGAAGCACAAGGACCGGGCTAGTTTGACGAGGTTCACAAAAGTAAAGAAATATAAGGAAGACCAAGTATGAAACATCACACATCAGTAATTTAGAGAAGTTGTTTGAAATGTGTGAGAGACAGGATCAGATGTAAACATTATTAGAGGTGAAAATACAGAGAATTAAGGATGGCATCAAAGCTGAAAACCATACATGTTATGAGATGAGAAACTTGAGGATCTAAATCTACAGTCGTTGGATATAAATAAAAATTCAGTTCAGCGGCTGGGTTTCCAGAGGTGCCTGATCAGAAGGAAAAAATTAAGTGAATTCATTAAAAAAACAAATAAGGTTAGATTATTCTTATCATGATGTCCTAAGGGCTGGTCAGTTACAGAGTAGATTTAAAAGACACACAGAGAATCTATTGGCAACTGTGAGTAGACGCAATACCGGCAGCTGACCAAGAAACACACAACAGTGGGACGTTGACCATACTACGAGAGTTGGGCAGTGAATTAACTGGAGCTGTAGAAAAAGTAACATAAACAGTTAGAAATGGAGTAATCAGGCATAATTATGGCTTGTTTGACAAAAGGTCTGGAACAGAACAGTGTACAGGAACGGTTCTTGTATGCTACAAGGAATATTTTGGAAAAAAAATAAGACACAGCGAATGACAATGTATCACTGAGAGATCAAACCGAAGAAGAGGGTGGCACCAATATTATAAAGGTTAGTGAAGCACGAGGTCGACAGACGCAAATCACTGACGGGTTTTGGTTGGAAAGAAGGTCGCACACCAGGTACGGGAGACAACGGCGAGAAAAAGTGCTTATCAAAAAGACTAACAGAATATCGAAAATTGCCAGATATAATTTCCGTAATACAAAACTGGTCTTTATAATCAACACGTAAATGGACGATTAGTCCCATTACGTTGGGTGCAAAACAAAAAACGAATATATATATCTCAGGAATAGGGGAGAAAGAATACTTCCCACGTATTCCCCGCATGTCGTAAAAGGCAACTAAGGGGGGCAATGGGGGGAGGGGGTTAGAAACCCTTCCCTTTTTGTATTTCAAATTCTAAAAGAGGAAACAGAAAAAGGAACCAGGCGGGAAGTGCTCATCCTCCTCAGAAGCTCAGACTTGGGTGTCTGAATGTGCGTGGATATAACCAAGATGAGAAGAAAGGAGAGAAAGGTAGTATGTTTCAGGAAAGAAACCTGGATGTTCTGGTTCTGAGTGAAACAAAGCTCAAGGGTAAAGAGGAAGAATGGTTTGGAAAAGTCTTGGAAGTAAAGTCAGACGTTGGCGAGAGGACAAGAGCTAAGGAAGGAGTAGCAGTACTCCTGAAGCAGGAGTTGTGGGAGTGTGTGACAGAGCATAGAGAGATAAATTTTAGATTGATGTGGATAAAACTGAAAGAAGATGGAGTGATATGGGTTAATGTTGGTGCTTATACACCTGGTCATGCGAAGAAAGATAATGAGAGGCAAGTGTTTTGAGATCAGCTGAAAGAGCGTGTCAGCAGTTTTGGTGCACGAGACAGGGTATTAGAGACGGATGATTTAAATGAGAGGGTGAGTAATGTGGCAGTTGAGATATACGTATAACTGGTGTACATGGGGTACTAAGTGCTGTGAATGGAAATGGAAGAGCTTGTGCATCTGTGTGCTGAAAAAAGACTGGTGATTGGGAATACCTGGTTTGAAAAGAAAGACATACACAAGTGTACGTATGTAAGTAGGACAGATGGTCAAAGGGCATTATTAGATTGCGTGTTCATTGATGCATGTAAAAGAGACTTTTGAATGCTATTGTGCCGAGAGGGGAAGCGGGTGGGATGTCTGACACTATCTTGTGGAGGCGAAGGTGAATATCTGTAGAGATTTTCAAAAAATAAGAGAGAAGGTCGAGGAGAAGAGAGTGGTGAGAGTAAGTGGGCTTGGAAAGGACAACTGTGTGGGGAAGCACCAGGAGAGTTTGAGTACAGAATGGCAAAAGGTGAGAGAAAATCACGTGAGGGGAGTGGGTGAAGAATGGGATGTATCTAGGGAAACAGTGATGGCATGTGCAAGAGATGCCTGTAGCATGAGAGAGGTGGGAGATGGGTAGATTGGAAATGGTAGTGAATGGTGGGATGAAGCAGTAAAGTTGTTACTGAAAGGGAAAAGAGAGGCGTTTGGGCGATACTTGCAAGCAAAGAATGCAAATGACTAGGAGATGTATAAGAGAAATCGGAAAAAGGTCAAGAAGAAGGTGCAAGGGTTGAAAAAGAGGGTAAATGAGAGTTAGGATAAGAGAAAATGATTAAACTTTAGGTAGAATAAAATGATGTTTTGGAAGGAGGTAAATAACGAGCGTAAGGCTAAAGAAGAAATGGGAACATCGGTGAAGGGGCAAGGGAAGAGGTGATAACAGGTAGTGAAGGAGTGAGGAGACGATGGAGTGAGTATTTTGAAGGTTCGCTGAATGTGTTTGATGATAGAATAACATATGCAGGGTGTTTTGGTCGGGATGGTGTGCGAAGTGAGAGTCAGGGAGAATGGTTTGGTGAAGAGAAAAGAGATGGTGAAAGCATTGCGGATGATGAAATCAGGCAAAGCGGAGGGTTTGGATGGTATTGCAGTTGAATTCATTAAAAAAGGGTGTGACTGTGTTATCAATTGGTTGGTAAGGATATTCAATGTATGTATGGATCATGGTGAAGTGCCTGAGGATTGACGGAATGAATGTATAGTGACACTGTATAAAGGCAAAAGAGATAAGGTGAGTATTCAAGCTACAAAGGAATAAGTGTGTTGAGTATAACAGGAAAACTGCATGGGAGGGTATGGACTGAGAGGGTGAAGGCATGTACTGAGCATCAAAGTGGGGAGGAGCAGTGTGCTTTCAGAAGTGCTTTGAATACTGTGTGAGAAATATTTAGAAAAACAGATGAATTTGCATGTATGAATCTGGAGAAAGCATATGACAGGATTGAAAGAAATGCTTTGTGGAGGGTCTTAAGAATACATGGTGGGGGAGGTAAGTTGCTAGAAGCTGAAAAGTTTTTATCAAGTGTGTAAGGCATGTGTACGAGTAAGAAGAGAGAGTGATTGGTTCCTAGTGAAGGTCGGTTTACGGCAGGGGTGTGTGAAATCCCAAAGGTTGTTTATTTGTTTATGGTTGGGGTGGTTAGGAATGCATGTGCAAGAGTTTTGGAGAGAGGAGCGAGTATGCATTCTGTTGGGAATGAGTGGGCCTGGGAAATGATTCAGTTGTTTGCCGATGATACGCACTGGCAGCGGACTCGAATGAAAACCTACAGAAGTTGGTGACTTGAGTTTGGAAAAGTGTGTGACAGGAGAAAGTTAAGAGTAAGTGTGAATAAGAGCAAGATTATAGGATTCAGCAGGGTAGAGGTACAAGTTAGTTGGGATGTGAGTTTCAACGGGGAAAAAAATTAAGGAAGAGAAGTGTTCTCGATATCTGAGAATGGACTTAGCAGCCAAGGAACAATGGAAGTGTAAGTGAGTCATAGAGTGGGGAAATGGGCGAAGGTTCTGGTAGCCATGGACAATGTGTGGAAAGAAAAAACGTTATCTCGGAGAGAAAAAATGAGAATATTTGAAGGAATAGTAGTTCCAACGTTACTATACGGTTGCATGGTATGGGCTATACATAGGGTTGTGCGGAGGAGGGTGGATGTGTTGGAAATGAAATGTTTGAGGACAATATATGATATGAGGTCGTTTGATCGAGTAAGTAATGAAAGGATAAGAGAGATGTGTGGTAATAAAAAGAGTGTGGTTGAGAGAGCAGAAGAAAGTGTGTTGAAATGGTTTGGATATATGGAGAAAATGAGTGAGAAACGCTTGAGAAAGAGGAAGATATGCGTCAGAGGTGGAGGGAACAAGGAGAAACGGATGACCAAACTGAAGGTGAAAGGATGGAGTGAAAAAGATTTTGAGCGATCTTGGAATGAACATGCAGGAGGGTAAGTGTGCAAGGAATATAGTGAATTGGAACGATATGGTATATAGAGGTCAAATTGCTGCTTATGTCTGGGGTAAACCATGGAAAGGTGTGTGGGGCTTGGATGTAGATAGGGAGCTGTGGTTACGGTACATTACACGCGACAGCTAGAGACTGAGTGTTAAGGAACATGGCCTCTGTTTTCCTACTGGTACCTCGTTGATGCCGGAAATGGCGATGCTGTTTCCTATGAGGCACGGTCGCGCTGAGTGTGTGAATATGTACATGTGTATATATGTATATGTCTGTGTATGTGTATGTATATGTATGTATATGTATATGTATATGGTTGTTTAATTTGTTTATGGATGGGGTTGTTAGGGAGGTGAATGCAAGAGTTTTGGAAAGAGGGGCAAGTATGAAGTCTGTTGGGGGTAAGAGAGCTTGAGAAGTGAGTCAGTTGTTGTTCGCTGATGATACAGCACTGGTGGCTGATTCATGCGAGAAACTGCAGAAGCTGGTGACTGAGTTTGGTAAAGTGTGTGAAAGAAGAAACTTAAGAGTAAATGTGAATAACAGCAAGGTAATTAGGTACAGTAGGGTTGAGGGTCAAGTCAATCGGGAGGTAAGTTTGAATGGAGAAAAACTGGAGGAAGTAAAGTGTTTTAGATATCTGGGAGTGGATCTGGCAGCGGATGGAACCATGGAAGCGGAAGTGGATCATAGGGTGGGGGAGGGGGCGAAAATCCTGGGAGCCTTGAAAAATGTGTGGAAGTCGAGAACATTATCTCGGAAAGCAAAAATGGGTAAGTTTGAAGGAATAGTGGTTCCAACAATGTTGTATGGTTGCGAGGCGTGGGCTATGGATAGAGTTGTGCGCAGGAGGATGGATGTGCTGGAAATGAGATGTTTGAGGACAATGTGTGGTGTGAGGTGGTTTGATTGAGTAAGTAACGTAAGGGTAAGAGAGATGTGTGGAAATAAAAAGAGCGTGGTTGAGAGAGCAGAAGAGGGTGTTTTGAAATGGTTTGGGCACATGGAGAGAATGAGTGAAGAAAGATTGACCAAGAGGATATATGTGTCGGAGGTGGAGGGAACGAGGAGAAGTGGGAGACCAAACTGGAGTTGGAAAGATGGAGTGAAAAAGATTTTGTGTGATCGGGGCCTGAACATGCAGGAGGGTGAAAGGAGGGCAAGGAATAGAGTGAATTGGATCGATGTGGTATACCGCGGTTGACGTGCTGTCAGTGGATTGAATCAGGGCATGTGAAGCGTCTGGGGTAAACCATGGAAAGCTGTGTAGGTATGTATATTTGCGTGTGTGGACGTATGTATATACATGTGTATGGGGGTGGGTTGGGCCATTTCTTTCGTCTGTTTCCTTGCGCTACCTCGCAAACGCAGGAGACAGCGACAAAGCAAAAAAAAAAAAAATATGTATGTATATGTACCTGTATGTGCGTGCAGGTATATACGTGTATCTACGAGTGGATGGTTCTTTCTTCGTCTGTTTTATGTCGCTACCTCGATGACGCTTGAAATGGCAATCAAGTGTTATATATATATATATATATATATATATATATATATATATATATATATATATATATATATATATATATATATGGTATGTGCAAGAGATGCTTATGGCATGAGAAAGGTGGGCAGATTAGAAGGGTAGCGAGTGGTGGGATGAAAAATTAAAGTTGCTAGTGAAAGTGAAAACAGAGGCTTTTGGGCGATACTTCCAAAGGAGTGCAAAGGACTAAGTGATATATAAGAGAAAGTGGCAGAAAGTCGAGAGGAAGGGGCAGGGGTTGAAAAAAAGGACAAATGAGAGTTGGTTGAGAAAATATCATTTACTTTAGGGAGAATAAAAAAAGGTTTGGAAGGAGGTAAATAATGTGCGAAAGACAAGAGAATAAATGGGAACCTCGCTGAAGGGAGCAAGGGGGGAAGTGACAACAGGAATGGAGTTAGGACATGTGTTGGAAATGAAATATTTGAGGACAATGTGTGGTGTGAGGTGGTCTGATCGAGCAAGTAATGAAAGGGGAAGAGAAATGTGTGGTAATAAAAAAATAGTGTGGTTGAGAAAGCAAAAGAGGGTGTCTTGAAATATTTTAGACATATGGAGATAATGAGTGTGGAAAAGCTGAAAAAGAAGATTTATGTGTCAGAGATGGAGGGAACAAGAAGGAGCAGAAGACCAAACTGGAGGTGGAAGGATGGAGTGAAAAAGAATTTGAATGATCGGGGCCTGCACATAGAGGAAGGTGAAATGCGTGCAAGGAAAAGAGTATATCAGGCCAAGATATAGACGGCACTCCAACTAGCCTGCTTTTGCAAGGTATGAGAGAGCAAGGGAAGAGTATATCAGGATACGAGAGGAAGAACAAAGAAACTTTGAAGAGACCAACATGAGCGCAGGATCGAACCCAAGACCATATGACTGGTAACTAGCGACCAAAACCGGTATACCACGACTGGCCACAAGTTACCAGATACCAGACCACGTATTCTGTAATATACTTGAGATGTCTCGTCGTCCGTCTGACGCATAAGGCCAAGAAGGTAACCCACAAACACACTTGGAAGGCTTCACTCTGAATTGACACAAGGAACTCCTGTGATGCCCAGTCATGTCTACAACATGTGGAATCGATGTCATTGACGAGATAGTCAACATCAATTTTACGTGTTATTACGCGTTGTAGATATGACTGGATATCATAGGAGTGCGTTGTATCGAATCTTGAGTGAGACCTTCCCACTGTGTTGGCAGGTTACCCCCGTAGACCATAGGTCCTCAGAGAAACGAAAAGACGTCTCAAGCAAATCACAGAAAACGTTGACCGAGATGGGGTAACTTAAAGTCAATGGTACTGCAACGGTATTAGTCACTGGTTATCAGTAAAATGGCACCGAATTCGATTTTGGGCTCACATTTACGAAATGGTTTACTTGATTCTACGTATCGTTAAGCATTGTACAATATAATCACCATCTTCTGTACGCAAAGGTGAAGATTCGCAAAGGTTTTCAAAAAGAGATTTTGTTGGGGAGAAGAGAGTGGTGAGAGTAAGTGAGCTTGGAAAGGACACTTGTGTGAAGAAGTACCAGGAGAGATTGGGTGTAGAATGGCAAAAGGTGAGAGCAAATGACGTGTAGGGAGTGGGTGAGGAATGGGATGTATTTAGGGAAGCAGATATGGCATGTGCAAAAGATGCATGTGGCATGAGAAAGGTGAGAGGTGGGAAGATTAGAAAGGGTAGTGAGTGGTGGGATGAAGAGTTAAAGCTGTTAGAGAAAAAAGAGAAAAAAGAGGCGTTTGGACGATACTTACAAGAAAGGAGAGCAAATAACTGAAAGATGTATAAAAGAAAGCGGCAGGAGGTCAAGATGAAGGTGCAATGGTTGAAAAAGAGGGCAAATGAGAGCTGGGGTGAGAGAGTATCATTAAGCTTTAGGACCAATAAAAAGACGTTTTGGAAGGAGGTAAATTACGTGCAAAAGACAAGAGAACAAATAAGAACATCGGTAAAATGGGCAAGGGGGGAAGTGATAACAGGTAGTGATGAAGTGTGAAGGATACTGAGTGAGTATTTTGAAGGTTTGTTGATGTCTCTCATGATAGAGTGGCAGATGTAGCGTGTTTTGGTTGGAGTGGTGTGCGAAAAGAGAGGGTCAGGAAGAATGGTTTCCTTAAGAGAGAAAAGGTGGTGAAAGCCCTGCAGAAGATGAAATACGGGAAGGCGGCAGGTTCGGATGGTACTGCAGTTGAATATATTAAAAAGGGGTGACTGTGTTGTTTATTGGTTGTTAAGGATATTCATTGTATGTATGGATCATGGTGAAGTGCCTGAGGATTGGCGGAATGCATGCATGGTGCCACTGAAGGTAAAGGGCATAAAGGTGAGTGTACAAACTACAGAAGCATAAGTTTGTTGAGTAACCCTGAAAAATTTTATGAAAGGGTATTGATTGAGAGGGTGAAGGCATGTACAGAGCATCACACTGGAGAGAAGCAGTGTGGTTTCAGTTGTTGAGGATGTGTGAATCAGGTGTTTGCTTTGAAGAAAGTTTGTGACAAATCCTTAGAAAAACAGATTGATTTGTACGTGACGTTTATTGACCCGTGGAAAACATATGATAGGGTTGATAAAGACGATTTGTGGAAAGTCTCAAGAGCATACGGTGTGGGAGGTAAGCTGCTGAAGCAGTGAAAAGTTTTTATCAGGGATGTAAGGCATGTGTACGAGTAGTGACTGTTTCCCAATGAAGGTCGGTCTGCGGCAAGGGTGTGTTAGGGAGATATAGGCGAGAGTTTTGGAGACAGATGCGAGTATGCAGTCTGATGAGAGGCCTGGGAAGTGAGTCAGCAGCTGTTCGCTGATGATACAGCACTGGTGGCTGATTAAAGTGAGAAACGGCAGAAGTTGGTGACTGGGTTTGGAAAAGTGTGTGAAAGGAGAAAGTTGAGAGTAAATGTCAGTAAGAGTACGGTTATTAGGCTCAGCAGGGGTTGAGGGACAAGTTAACCGTGATTTAAGTACAAATGGAGAAAGGTTGGAGGAAGTGAAGGGTTTTAGATATCTGGGAGTAGAGTGGCAGCGAATGGAACAATGGAAGCGGAAATGAGTCACAGGGTGTGGGAGGGGGCGAAGGTTCTGGCAGAGACGAGGAAGTGTGGAAGGAGAGAATGTTATCCATTCCCGGTGCCACCGCACCCCAAAGGAAACGGCATCGCCACCCATTGCTTCAGCGAGGTACCGGCAGGAAAACGCAAAAAACTGGCAATATTTCTTCACATTCAGTCTCAAGCTATCATGTGTAATGCCCAAAAACAACAACTCCCGTTCCACATCCAGGTCCCACAGACCTTTCCATGGTTAACCCGAGACGTTTCACATGCCCTGGTTCAGTCCACTGACAGCATGTGGACCCCGGTATACCACATCGTTCTAATTCACTCTATTCCTCGTACGCCTCTCACCCTCGTGCATGTTCAGGCCCCGATCGCTCAAAATCTTTTCCACTCCAACCTTCCACCTCAAATTTGGTCTACCGCTTCTCCTTGTTCCCTCCTCCTCTAACTCATATATCCTCTATGTCAACCTTTCCTCATTCATTCTCTCCATATGTCCAAGCCATTTCAACACATCCTCTTGGACTATCTCAACGACACTCTTTTTATTATCACACATTTCTCTTACCTTTCACTACTTAAGCCACCTCACACTACGTATTGACCTCAAATATTTTATATCCAACATATCCACCCTTCTCCGTACAACCAGATCTATACCCAATGCCTCGCAACCATAAAATATTATTTTAACTATTATTCCTTCAAACATACCCATTTTCGCTGTCCACGCATTCTTCGTCGCTCCCAGAACCTTTGCCCCCTCCCCAAGAATATGGTTCCGTTGGCTGCTAGGTCCACTCCCAGATAATAAAAAACTTCACTTCCTGCAATTTTTCTCAATTCAGACTTTCATCCAAACTAACTTGTCCCTTAACCCTTCTGAACCTAATAAAACCTTGCTCTTAATGACATTTACTCTCAACTTTCTCCTTGCACACACTTTTCCACATTCAGTCACCAACCTTTGCAGTTTACCACTCGTATCAGCCACCAGTGCTGTATCATCGGCGAACAACAACTGATTCTCTTCCCAGGCCCTCTCATTCCTATTCTCTGCAAAACTCTTGCACTTACCTCCCTAACCACCCTATCCATAAACAAACTGAACAACCATGGAGACATCGCACAACCCTGCCGCAGACCGACCATCACTGGGAACCAACTCACTCTCCTCTCTTCCTACTCGTACTCATGCCTTACACTCTTGATATAAACCTCTTAAGATCTTCCACCCTGCCATATGCCAACTCCACATCCACAAGTGCTTCATACAAATCCATCTGCTTATCTAAGTATTTATCACATACATTCTTCATAACAAACACATGATCTACATATCCTCTACTCCTTCTGAAACCACACTGCTCCTCCCGAATCTGATGCTCTGTACATACCTTAAACCTCTTAATCAATACCCTCTCATACAATATTCCAGGAATACTCAACAAACTTATGCCTCTGTAGTTTTAACACTCACCTTTATCACCTTTGAGTTCTACGCTCAATCTCTCCTGGTACTTCCTCACACAAGTCTCCTTTCCAAGCTCACTTCCTCTCACTACTCACTCCTCCCCAACATTTTCTCTCTCTCTTTGGAAACCTCTAAAAATCTTCACCTTTGCCTCCACAAGAGAGTGATCAGACATCCCACCAGCTGCCCCACTCAGGATATCTATAAATAGATAGAAAAGTAATTAAATGAATATATATATATATATATATATATATATATATATATATATATATATATATATATATATATATATATACATATATATATATATATATATATATATATATATATATATATATATATATATATATATACATATATATATATATATATATATATATATATATATATATATATATATATATATATATATATATTCTTTTTTTTTTTTAATTTTCCAAAAGAAGGAACAGAGGGGGCCAGGTGAGGATATTCCAAAAAAGGCCCAGTCCTCTGTTCCTAACGCTACCTCGCTAACGCGGGAAATGGCGAATAGTTTAAAAGAAAGAGAAGGAATATATATATATATATATATATATATATATATATATATATATATATATATATATATATATATATCGACAACGGTAACCTCCAGAAGACCGATTTCGACGATGAAGGCCTGCACTGTGGCTGAGAGATTGACTTGGGGAGGCAGAAGTGATATTGTGACAGTGATTGTGTCAGCGTCGCGTCGCGTCGCCTCGCCGCAGTGTATCGAGACAGACTTCCCCAGAACTTTTAAAGGGGAAGTAAATGTTTATAGTTGTGTTAATGGAGTGATAGTTTTCATGCATGGTGTTTTTGACAAGAAAATAGTGAAGTTGGAGAAAAATGTAGCTTAGACATTGAAGCTTATTGATACAGTGGTGAAATTGATGAGAACTGCTATAGACGTTTGTGTGAATAAATTGTACATTTCCTTTTCCATAGCCAGAGGTTGAACCATTATGTGACATTCTTTTTTTTCATTCATTTCAATCTAAAAGTTTGTTTTCTAAATTGTTTCTTACATTTTTCATATGTATATATATGTATGTGTGTGTGTGTGTATGTGCGTATGTGTGTGTATGTGTATATGTATATATATATATGTATATTATCCCTGGGGATAGGGGTGAAAGAATACTTCCCACGTATTCCTCGCGTGTCGTAGAAAGCGACTAGAGGGGACGGGAGCGGGGGGCCGGAAATCCTCCCCTCCTTGTATTAACTTTCTAAAATGGGAAACAGAAGAAGGAGTCACGCGGGGAGTGATCATCCTCCTCGAAGGCTCAGAGTGGGGTGCCTAAATGTGTGTGGATGTAACCAAGATGTGAAAAAAGGAGAGATAGGTAGTATGTTTGAGGAAAGGAACCTGGATGTTTTGGCTCTGAGTGAAACGAAGCTCAAGGGTAAAGGGGAAGAGTGGTTTGGAAATGTCTGGGGAGTGAAGTCAGGGGTTAGTGAGAGGACAAGAGCAAGGGAAGGAGTAGCAATACTCCTGAAACAGGAGTTGTGGGAGTATGTGATAGAATGTAAGAAAGTAAATTCTCGATTAATATGGGTAAAATTGAAAGTTGATGGAGAGAGGTGGGTGATTATTGGTGCATATGCACCTGGGCATGAGAAGAAAGATCATGAGAGGCAAGTGTTTTGGGAGCAGCTGAATGAGTGTGTTAGCGGTTTTGATGCACGAGACCGGGTTATAGTGATGGGTGATTTGAATGCAAAGGTGAGTAATGTGGCAGTTGAGGGAATAATTGGTATGCATGGGGTGTTCAGTGTTGTAAATGGAAATGGTGAAGAGCTTGTAGATTTATGTGCTGAAAAAGGACTGATGATTGGGAATACCTGGTTTAAAAAGCGAGATATACATAAGTATACTTATGTAAGTAGGAGAGATGGCCAGAGAGCGTTATTGGATTACGTGTTAATTGACAGGCGTGCGAAAGAGAGACTTTTGGATGTTAATGTGCTGAGAGGTGCAACTGGAGGGATGTCTGATCATTATCGTGTGGAGGCTAAGGTGAAGATTAGTATGGGTTTTCAGAAAAGAGGAGTGAATGTTGGGGTGAAGAAGGTGGTGAGAGTGAGTGAGCTTGGGAAGGAGACCTGTGTGGGGAAGTACCAGGAGAGACTGTGTACAGAATGGAAAAAGGTGAGAACAATGGAAGTAAGGGGAGTGGGGGAGGAATGGGATGTATTTAGGGAATCAGTGATGGATTGCGCAAAAGATGCTTGTGGCATGAGAAGAGTGGGAGGTGGGCTGTTTAGAAAGGGTAGTGAGTGGTGGGATGAAGAAGTAAGAGTATTAGTGAAAGAGAAGAGAGAGGCATTTGGACGATTTTTGCAGGGAAAAAATGCAATTGAGTGGGAGAAGTATAAAAGAAAGAGACAGGAGGTCAAGAGAAAGGTGCAAGAGGTGAAAAAAAGGGCAAATGAGAGTTGGGGTGAGAGACTATCAGTAAATTTTAGGGAGAATAAAAAGATGTTCTGGAAGGAGGTAAATAGGGTGCGTAAGACAAGGGAGCAAATGGGAACTTCAGTGAAGGGCGTAAATGGGGAGGTGATAACAAGTAGCGGTGATGTGAGAAGGAGATGGAATGAGTATTTTGAAGGTTTGTTGAATGTGTCTGATGACAGAGTGGCAGATATAGGGTGTTTTGGTCGAGGTGGTGTGCAAAGTGAGAGGGTTAGGGAAAATGATTTGGTAAACAGAGAAGAGGTAGTAAAAGCTTTGCGGAAGATGAAAGCCGGCAAGGCAGCAGGTTTGGATGGTATTGCAGTGGAATTTATTAAAAAAGGGGGTGACTGTATTGTTGACTGGTTGGTAAGGTTATTTAATGTATGTATGACTCATGGTGAGGTGCCTGAGGATTGGCGGAATGCGTGCATAGTGCCATTGTACAAAGGCAAAGGGGATAAGAGTGAGTGCTCAAATTACAGAGGTATAAGTTTGTTGAGTATTCCTGGTAAATTATATGGGAGGGTATTGATTGAGAGGGTGAAGGCATGTACAGAGCATCAGATTGGGGAAGAGCAGTGCGGTTTCAGAAGTGGTAGAGGATGTGTGGATCAGGTGTTTGCTTTGAAGAATGTATGTGAGAAATACTTAGAAAAGCAAATGGATTTGTATGTAGCATTTATGGATCTGGAGAAGGCATATGATAGAGTTGATAGAGATGCTCTGTGGAAGGTATTAAGAATATATGGTGTGGGAGGCAAGTTGTTAGAAGCAGTGAAAAGTTTTTATCGAGGATGTAAGGCATGTGTACGTGTAGGAAGAGAGGAAAGTGATTGGTTCTCAGTGAATGTAGGTTTGCGGCAGGGGTGTGTGATGTCTCCATGGTTGTTTAATTTGTTTATGGATGGGGTTGTTAGGGAGGTAAATGCAAGAGTCCTGGAAAGAGGGGCAAGTATGAAGTCTGTTGGGGATGAGAGAGCTTGGGAAGTGAGTCAGTTGTTGTTCGCTGATGATACAGCGCTGGTGGCTGATTCATGTGAGAAACTGCAGAAGCTGGTGACTGAGTTTGGTAAAGTGTGTGGAAGAAGAAAGTTAAGAGTAAATGTGAATAAGAGCAAGGTTATTAGGTACAGTAGGGGTGAGGGTCAAGTCAATTGGGAGGTGAGTTTGAATGGAGAAAAACTGGAGGAAGTGAAGTGTTTTAGATATCTGGGAGTGGATCTGTCAGCGGATGGAACCATGGAAGCGGAAGTGGATCATAGGGTGGGGGAGGGGGCGAAAATTTTGGGAGCCTTGAAAAATGTGTGGAAGTCGAGAACATTATCTCGGAAAGCAAAAATGGGTATGTTTGAAGGAATAGTGGTTCCAACAATGTTGTATGGTTGCGAGGCGTGGGCTATGGGTAGAGATGTGCGCAGGAGGATGGATGTGCTGGAAATGAGATGTTTGAGGACAATGTGTGGTGTGAGGTGGTTTGATCGAGTAAGTAACGTAAGGGTAAGAGAGATGTGTGGAAATAAAAAGAGCGTGGTTGAGAGAGCAGAAGAGGGTGTTTTGAAATGGTTTGGGCACATGGAGAGAATGAGTGAGGAAAGATTGACCAAGAGGATATATGTGTCGGAGGTGGAGGGAACGAGGAGAAGAGGGAGACCAAATTGGAGGTGGAAAGATGGAGTGAAAAAGATTTTGTGTGATCGGGGCCTGAACATGCAGGAGGGTGAAAGGAGGGCAAGGAATAGAGTGAATTGGAGCGATGTGGTATACAGGGGTTGACGTGCTGTCAGTGGATTGAATCAAGGCATGTGAAGCGTCTGGGGTAAACCATGGAAAGCTGTGTAGGTATGTATATTTGCGTGTGTGGACGTATGTACATGTGTATGGGGGGGGGGGGGTTGGGCCATTTCTTTCGTCTGTTTCCTTGCGCTACCTCGCAAACGCGGGAGACAGCGACAAAGTATAAAAAAAAAAGAAAATATATATATATATATATATATATATATATATATATATATATATATATATACATTTATATTTTTATTTATTATACTTTGTCGCTGTCTCCCGCGTTTGCGAGGTAGCGCAAGGAAACAGACGAAAGAAATGGCCCAACCCCCCCCCATACACATGTATATACATACGTCCACACACGCAAATATACATACCTACACAGCTTTCCATGGTTTACCCCAGACGCTTCAAATGTCTTGATTCAATCCACTGACAGCACGTCAACCCCGGTATACCACATCGCTCCAATTCACTCTATTCCTTGCCCTCCTTTCACCCTCCTGCATGTTCAGGCCCCGATCACACAAAATTCGTTCACACTCAGTCTCTAGCTGTCATGTATAATGCACTGAAACCACAGCGCCCTTTCCACATCCAGGCCCAACAAAACTTTCCATGGTTTACCCAAGACGCTTCACATGCCCTGGTTCAATCCATTGACAGCACGTCGACCCCGGTATACCACATCGTTCCAATTCACTCTATTCCTTGCCCGCCTTTCACCCTCCTGCATGTTCAGGTCCCGATCACTCAAAATCTTTTTCACTCAATCTTTCCACCTCCAATTTGGTTTCACACTTCTCCTCTTTCCCTCCACCTCTGACACATATATCCTCTTTTTCAATCTTTCCTCACTCATTCTCTCCATGTGACCAAACCATTTTAAAACACCCTCTTCTGCTCTCTCAACCACACTCTTTTTATTACCACACCTCTCTCTTACCCTTTCATTACTTACTCGATCAAACCACCTAACACCACATATTGTCCTTACACATCTCATTTCCAGCATATCCACCCTCCTCCAGACAACTCTAACTATGGCCCACACCTCGCAACCATATAACATTGTTGGAACCACTATTCCTTCAAACATACCCATTTTTGCTTTCCAAGATAACGTTCTCGACTTCCACACATTTCTCAACGCTCCCAGAACTTTCGCCCCCTACCAAACCCTATGACTCATTCCCGCTTCCATGGTTCCGTCTGCTTCTAAATCCACTCCCAGATATCTAAAACACTTCACTTCATCCAGTTTTTCTCCATTCAAACTTTTCTCCCAATTGACTTGTCCCTCAACCCTACTGTACCTAATAACCTTGCTCTTGTTCACATTTACTCTCACCTTTATTCTTTCGCACACTTTACCAAACTCAGTCACCAGCTTCTGCAGTTTCTCATATGAATCAGCCATCAGCGTTGTATCATCAGCAAACAACAACTGACTCACTTCCGAAGCTCTCTCATCCTCAACAGACTGCATACTTGGCCCTCTTTCCAAAACCTTGCATTCACCTCCCTAACAATCCCATCCATAGACAAATTTAACAACCATGGAGATATCACACACCCCTGCCGCAAACAACTTTCACAGAGAACCAATCACTTTCCTCTCTTCCTACACGTACACATGCCTTACATCCTCGATAAAAACTTTTCACTGCTTCTAACAACTTACTCCTACACCATATATTCTTAATACCTTCCACAGTACATTTCTATCAACTCTATCATATGCCTTCTCCAGATCTATAAATGCTACATACAAATCCATTTACTTTTCTAAGTATTTCTCACATACATTTTTCAAAGCAAACACCTGATCCACACATCATCTACCACTTCTGAAACCACACTGCTCTTCCCCAATCTGATGCTCTGTACATGCCTTCACCCTCTCAATCAATATCCTCCCATATAATTTACCAGGAATATTCAACAAACTAATACCTCTGTAGTTTGAACATTCACTCTTATCCCCTTTGCCTTTATACAATGGCACTATGCAAGCATTCCGCCAGTCCTCAGGCACCTCACTATGAGTCATACATACATTAAATAACCTTACCAACAAGTCAACAATACAGTCACCCCCTTTTTTAATATATTCCACTGCAATACCATCCAAACCTGCTGCCTTGCCGACTTTCATCTTCCGCAAAGCTTTTTCTACCTCTTCTCTGTTTACCAAATCATTCTATCTAACCCTCTCACTTTGCACATCACCTCGACCAAAACACCCTATATCTGCCACTCTGTCATCAAACACATTCAACAAACCTTCAAAGTACTCACTCCATCTCTTTCTCACATCACCATTACTTGTTAGCACCTCTCCATTAGCGCCCTTCACTGTTGTTCCCATTTGTTCCCTTGTCTTACGTACTTTATTTACCTCCTTCCAAAACATTTTTTTATGCTCCCTAAAATTTAATGATATTCTCTGACCCCAACTCTCATTTGCCCTCTTTTTCGCCTCTTGCACCTTTCTCTTGACCTCATACCTCTTTCTTTTACACATCTCATTTGCATTATTTACCTGCAAAAGTCGTCTAAATGCCTCTCTCTTTTTCACTAATAATCTTACTTCTTCATCCCCCCACTCACTACACTTTCTAATCTGCCCACCTCCCACGCTTCTCATGCCACAAGCTTCTTTTGCACAAGCCATCACTGCTTCCCTAAATACATCCCATTCCTCCCCCACTCCCCTTACCTCCTTTGTTCTCACCGTTTTCCACTCTGTACTCATTCTCTCCTGGTACTTCCTCACACAAGTCTCCTTCCCAAGCTCACTTACTCTTACCACTCTCTTCACCCCAACATTCTGTCTTCTTTTCTGAAAACCTCTACCAATCTTCACCTTCGCCTCCATAAGATAATGATCAGACATCCCCCCAGTTGCACCTCTCGGTACATTAACATCCAAAAGTCTCTCTTTCGCCCGCCTATCAATTAACACGTAATCCAATAATCCTCTTTGGCCATCTCTCCTACTTAAATACGTATACTTATGTATATATCTCTTTTTAAACCAGGTATTCCCAATCACTAGTCCTTTTTTCAGCACATAAATCGACAAGCTCTTCACCATTTCCATTTACAACAATGAGCACCCAATGTACACCAATTATTCCCTCAACTGCCACATAACTCACCTTTGCATTCAAATCACCCATCACTATAACCCGGTCTCGTGCATCAAAACTACTAACACACTCACTCAGCTGCCCCCAAAACACTTGCCTCTCATGATCTTTCTTCTCATGCCCAGGTGCATATGCACCAATAATCACCCATCTCTCTCCATCCACTTTCAGTTTTACCCATATCAATCTAGAGTTTACTTTCTTGCACTCTATCACATACTCCCACCACTAATGTTTCAGGAGTAGTGCTACTCCTTCCTTTGCTCCTGTCCTCTCACTAACCCCTGACTTTACTCCCAAGACATTCCCAAACCACTCTTTACCCTTTACCCTTGAGCTTCGTTTCACTCAGAGACAAAACATCCAGGTTCCTTTCCTCAAACATGCTACCTATCTCTCCTTTTTTCTCATCTTGGTTACATCCACACACATTTAGACACCCCAATCTGAGCCTTCGAGGAGGATGAGCACTCCCCGCGTGACTCCTTCAGTTTCCCCGTTTAGAAAGTTAAAATACAAGGTGGGGAAGGTTTCTATCCCCCCGATCACGTCCCCTTTAGTCGCCTTCTACGAAACTTGAAAAATGCGTGAGAAGTATTCTGCAGTTTCTCACCCGAATCCGCTACCAGCGCTGTATCCTCAGCGAACAACTGACTCACTTCCCAAGCTCTCTCATCCACAACTGACTGCATACTTGCCCCTCTCTCCACAGCGGACTGCGTATTTGCCCCTCTCTCGAAAACTCTTGCATTCACCTCCCTAACAACCCCATCCATAAAGAAATTTAACAACCATAGAGACATCACGCACCCATACCGCAAACCGACATTCACTGAGAACCAATCACTTCCTCTATAAAAACATTACACTGCTCCTAACAACTTCTCTCCCACACCATATATTCTTAATACCTTCCACATAGCATCTTTATGAACTATCATACGCCTTCTCCAGGTCCATAAATGCTACATACAAATCCATTTGCTTTTCTAAGTATTTCTCACATATATTCTTCAAAGCAAACACTTGATACGCACATCCTCTACCATTTCTGAAACCACACTGCTCTTCCCCAATCTGATGTTCTGTACATACCTTCACCCTCTCAATCACTACCCTCCCACATAATTTCCCAGAAAAACTCAACAAACTTATACCTCTGTGATTTCAGCACTCACCTTTATCCTTTATCCCCTTTGCCTTTGTACAATGGCACTATGCATGCATTCCGCCAATCCTTAGGCACCTCAGTATGAGTCATACATACATAAAATATCCTTACCAACCAGTCAACAACACAGTCACCTTTTTTAATAAATTCTACTGCAATACCATCCAAACCCGCTGCCTTGCCAGCTTTCATCTTTTCAAAGCTTTTACTGCCTCTTCTCTGTTTACCAAATCATATATATACATATACATATATACTTATTCATTTATTTTACTTTGTCGCTGTCTTCCGCGTTAGCGAGGTAGCGCAAGGAAACAGAAGAAAGAATGGCCCAGCCCACCCACATACACATGTATATACATACACGTCCACACACGCAAATACATATACCTATACATATCAATGTA
Source organism: Panulirus ornatus (assembly GCF_036320965.1). Lineage (NCBI taxonomy): Eukaryota > Metazoa > Arthropoda > Malacostraca > Decapoda > Palinuridae > Panulirus > Panulirus ornatus. Next base: position 5,145,211 of record NC_092256.1, on the reverse strand, counting down.
TACATATATATACACACAGACATATGCATATATACAAATGTACATAATTCATACTGCCTGCCTTTATTCATTCCCATCGCCACCTCGCCACACATGGAATAACAGCACCTTCCCCTTTCAAGTGTGCGAGGTAGCGCTTGGAAAAGACAACAAAGGCCCCATTCGTTCACACTCAGTCTCTAGCTGTCATGCAATAATGCACCGAAACCACAGCTCCCTTTCCACATCCAGGCCCCACACAACTTTCCATGGTTTACCCCAGACGCTTCACACGCCCACGTTCAATCCATTGACAGCACGTCGATCCCGGTACACCACATCGTTCCAATTCACTCTATTCCTTGCCCGCCTTTCACCCTCCTGCATGTTCAGGCACCGATCACTCAAAATCTTTTTCACTCCATCTTTCCACCTCCAATTTGGTCTCCCACTTCTCGTTCCCTCCACCTCTGACACATATATCCTATTGGTCAATCTTTCCTCACTCATTCTCTCCATGTGACCAAACCATTTCAAAACGCCCTCTTCTGCTCTCTCAACCACACTCTTTTTATTACCTCACATCTCTTACCCTAATATTACTTACTCGATCAAACCATCTCACACCACATATTGTCCTCAAACATCTCATTTCCAGCACATCAACCCTCCTCCGCACAACTCTATCCATAGCTCATGCCTCGCAACCATACGACATTGTTGGAATCACTATTCCTTCAAACATACCCATTTTTGCTTTCCGAGATAATGTTCTTCAAGGCTCCCAGAATTTTTGCCCCCTCCCTCACCCTATGATTCACTTCCGCTTCCATGGTTCCATCTGCTGTCAAATCCACTGCCAGATATCTAAAACATTTCACTTCCTCCAGTTTCTCTCCATTCAAACTTACCTCCCAGTTGACTTGACCCTCCACCCTACTGTACCTAATAACCTTGCTCTTATTTACATTTGCTCTCAACTTTCTTCTTTCACACACCTTACCAAACTCAGTCACCAGCTTCTGCAGTTTCTCACATGAATCAGCCACCAGCGCTGTATCATCTGCGAACAACAACTCACTCACTTCCCAAGCTCTCTCATCCACAACAGACTTCATACTTGCCCCTCTTTCCAAAACTCTTGCATTCACCTCCCTAACAACCCCATCCATAAACAAATTAAACAACCATGGAGACATCACACACCCCTGCTGCAAACCTACATTCACTGAGAACCAATCAATTTCCTCTCTTCCTATACATACACATGCCTTACATCCTCGATAAAAACTTTTCACTGCTTCTAACAACTTGCCTCTCACACCATATATTCTTAATACCTTCCACAGAGTATCTCTATCAACTCTATCATTTGCCTTCTCTAGAGCCATAAATGCTACATACAAATCCATTTGCTTTTCTAAGTATGTCTCACATACATTATTCAAAGCAAACTCCTGATCCACACATCCTCTACCACTTCTGAAACCACACTGCTCTCCCCCAATCTGATGCTCTGTACATGCCTTCACCCTCTCAATCAAAACCCTCCCATATAATTTACCAGGAATACTCAACAAACTTATACCTCTGTAATTTGAGCACTCACTCTTATCCCCTTTGCCTTCGTACAATGGCACTATGCAAGCATTCCACCAATCCTCAGGCACTTCACCATAAATCATACATACATTAAATAACCTTACCAACCAGTCAACAATACAGTCACCCCCTTTTTTAATAAATTCCACTGCAATACCATCCAAACCCTCTGCCTTGCCGGCTTTCATCTTCCGCAAAGCTTTTACTACCTCTTCTCTGTTTACCAAATCATCCTCCCTAACCCTCTCACTTTGCACACCACCTCGACCAAAACACCCTATATCTGCCACTCTATCATCAAACACATTCAACAAACCTTCAAAATACTAATTCCATCTCCTTCTCACATCACCACTACTTGTTATCACCTCCCCATTAGCCCCCTTCAATGAAGTTCCCATTTGCTCCCTTGTCTTACGCACTTTGTTTACCTCCTTCCAAAACATCTTTTTATTCTCCCTAAAATTTAATGATACTCTCTCACCCCAACTCTCATTTGCCCTCTTTTTCACCTCTTGCACCTTTCTCTTGATCTCCTGCCTCTTTCTTTTATACATCTCCCACTCATTTGCATTTTTTCCCTTCAAAAATCGTCCCAATGCCTCTCTCTTCTCTTTCACCTATGTATGTAAGTAGGAGAGATGGCCAGAGAGCGTTATTTTATTACGTGTTAATTGATAGGCGCGTGAAAGAGAGACTTTTGGATGTTAATGTACTGAGAGGTGCAACTGGAGGGATGTCTGATCATTATCTCGTGGAGGCGAAGGTGAAGATTTGTAGAGGTTTTCAGAAAAGAAGAGAGAATGTTGGGGTGAAGAGAGTGGTGAGAGTAAGTGAGCTTGGGAAGGAGACTTGTGTGAGGACGTACCAGGAGAGACTGAGTACAGAATGGAAAAAGGTGAGAACAAAGGAGGTAAGTGGAGTGGGGAGGAATGGTATGTATTTAGGGAAGCAGTGATGGCTTGTGCAAAAGATGCTTGTGGCATGAGAACCGTGGGAGGTGGGCAGATTAGAGAGGGTAGTGAGTGGTGGAATGAAGACGTAAGATTATTAGTGAGACACACACACACACACACACACATATATATATATATATATATATATATATATATATATATATATATATATATATATATATATATATATATATATATATGCAGGTAAAACTACAAAGAAACGGAGAATACTTTGTGTCGGCCGTTTTCGTACAGTAAGATGGATAAATAAAACGATGTATAGTCTGACAGGAGAGTATCATATCTGCCTGACACAGTTCCGTCTGAGCGTAATATATGACAACTTGATAGCTACTGAATCTCAGGGTAAGGTACAGTATGCCTACAGGCAACATCATCACTTACTGTTATGGTAACATGCATCTGTGGCTACGTCCTTGTAACACTGATCAATGACACTGAGGGGACAGTGATGGAAGATGAGGTCAAACCTCTCATCGTCCCAATCACAACAGCAAATAAAGCCAACCTCTCACTATCCCAGTCCACGATAGCAGATGAGGTCAGATCTCTCACTGTATCAGGTCATAGCACATTCTTCTCACAAATATAGAAGCAAAATATGAAAGAACCGAACACTTCTGTTTCTCTCGTTGGATAAAGTCCAAGGTTTGAGCAGCTGTTGTATTTCTCTATGAATCGAGATTTCTTCGCGAGGTGAGGTGAGGTTACGACTGGCTGGGTGGGTTATGCTGGCTTATCTAGCTACATTAGGTTGGATCTTTACAATTGGGTTGAAGAAGAAAGAATGTACTCACGCATGACGTTATGAAGTGACAGTGTTGCATGTAAGTGCAGAGAGAGTGTGTGTAAAATTAAGCTGGAAATTTAAGTTTCCCTCAGCGAAGAGACGTCTTACGTTTTTCAAGAGCACTGAAGCTCAAGATGTGTTATTATTGAGGGCAAGACCAAAGTTTGAGCATCATGAAGCCAGTTAACGGGAGAGCTCAGGTAAAGCTTCTTAAAAATTAACATGCACGAATCAAGGCGTGACAGACTCACCCTCAAGGTATATGCAACTTGTTTGTGCATACACACTAAGTCAAATCTTCACAAGATGTTCCGTATATGTATCATATAGTCTAAACTTCCTTTATAATACGAATATATTGTTACCTATGTTGCTGACAGCATCACATACTACCCTGTACCTATATATCATGTATTTGATGCAACCTAGACCTTCCCCCCTTCCTCCCCCGACGGAAATGGGACCCTTTTGGGTCCCTGGGCTCCTTTCGGACCCACATTTCACCCCTCTATGTTGATGTACTGTATCCATTGTCGCTCTATACTAGCCTCCACCTACCCCGAGATATTTGCCCTTCACCCATACTTTCTCTAAAATGCTTTGTCTAAATATATCTCGACCAAAAAATATTCTTAAAGCGAAAACTAAAACCAGAGTAAACTCTGCCGAAGTTCACCAAGCCTTGCAATATCTATCTACAGACATGAATCTAATCGATGCAAACAAACGTAAACCACTGTGAGTGAATCCTGCCACCTAAGGTAAACTAATGCGAGTGAATCCTTCCAAAACCGCTTGTATCTTGTTCTCTCTCTCTCTCTCTCTCTCTCTCTCTCTCTCTCTCTCTCTCTCTCTCTCTCTCTCTCTCTCTCCCCCTATGATTCACTTAGAAGTGACAATGAACGCTTGTAGATGTTCCTACGTCAAATTCTTGCTTCGACACACCGGTAAGCCATGCTGAAGCTAACTCAGGCCTTAACAGCTGCTGGTAGAGGATAATCTCAAAATAAGCCTTTACATTCATGAATCTTAAATGTTCAAACGTTCACCTGCAGATAGGATTCATCGGAAGGTTCACTATGATAACCACGAGTACACGCGGACTCGACCAGAGTCTGCTCAAAAGCAATACCTAAAAGCCTCGCCGGTGAGCCATAACGAGGCAGGCTCGTGATATATGATACTGACTCGAGCATGCCCCAGCCCCTCGCCAGGCAGAATGTAAACAAACCTTCCTTTCACGGGTGCGAACCTGCTCTGTGTTCGCTGGCTGTTTAGACTGCTGGGAAAGGTGGTGGTTTAAAGGATTATGCCATGACTAATGTAGCCATCATGTTTATTAACCTAAGCTTTGGGTAATGTGTTAATCGTCAAGCTTATCATTCTCTTAATAAACGACCGGGATCATTCTTGTCATAATTTCCTCGAGGGCTAAGGTGGTGTTTACTTTTACATTCGTGAAAAGTTTGATTATAGATCTCTCTCTCTCTCTCTCTCTCTCTCTCTCTCTCTCTCTCTCTCTCTGCACTTTGTCTGTGTCACACAAGACTACATGCCTCTGTCGTGTAGTGGTTAGTGTTACTGACCATTAGTCAGCAGGGGCCAGCCTAGGGTTGAACCCTCAAGGTCTTGGGTGTGGCAGTCGGCTTAGCTCCAACCCAGGTGTTCATCCTCCCCTCGGAGCTGGTCGATAAATGGGTACCTGTGTGTGTGTGTGTGTGTGTGTGTGTTTGTGTGTGTGTGTAAACATGGGAGTACAGACGTTTCAAATGTACAAGGTTAAGAGACGGGGCAACATAAGTGCAACACTCTCTCTAATGCAATATATAGATCACATAATATTGACATAGTAATTATATATTACAAAATTTTCAAGATCAGTATTCAAGTATTGTTCAAGTGAGACATTCTACCACTAAACATATAACAATGTTGTCAGTTATCTAATCATTTGACATGTGAGGTCTGAGGATTGGATGCGCTGTGCTTGTAAGCAAAAAAAGTGAGTGCAATTCAGCGTAAGTTTATCGTATAAGGCAGGTATGAGAGGGGTGAGGTTCAGAGCATACTTGGAGGTGGTTTCATGTAATTTGTGATAGGTGTTGTAAGAATGTATGCGAGAATACCTTGAAAAGCAATGGATTGTAGTAGCATTATGGTTGGGAAGGTATGATTAGAGTTGTATGTATGCTCATGTGGGCAGGATTAGGCGAATGCTAATAGTGTGTGGAGGCAAAGTTGTTAGAGGCCAAATTGATAAAGTTTTTTGAATAGGTGTAGGGTCATGTGGAGGTGAAGGTGAAGAGAGGGAAAGGATTGGTTTCAGTGAAGTGTAGGTGTTGTCGGATGGTGTGTTTGTTGAAAATGTATGTGAGAAATATTGATACAGGATGGGTTGTATGGGATGTAATGGAAGTCTGGAAAGATTGTAGGAGTTGAAGAGTCTTTGGAAGGTATTAAGAATATGGTTGGGAGTGTCAAGTTGTTTATGAAGCAGTGAAAGTTTTGGTGGATAGGATGTTCGTGAGGAAGATGAGGAAGTGATTGGTTCATGAATGTTTGGTTGAAGGTGTGTGGATATTCATGGTTGTTAAGTAATTGTGATTTATGAGGAAGGTTGTTAGGTAGTAAAGAAGAGTGGAGGGTCAAGTAATGGAGTGAGTTTTGAGGGATGAAACTGGAGGAAGTGACAGTGTTGTTCAGATATTGACAGCTTGGCTATTCTGTCGAGGATGGAACATGGATGACTGAAGTTGGATAAGTGTGTGGAAGAAGAAGTAGGTAAGTGATAAGATTATTGGTAAGTAGGCTGTGTAAGTCAATTGGGAGGTGAGTTTGAATGGAGAAAAAATGGAGAGTATGTTTAGATACTGGTAGTGTCTGTAGCGATGGCATGGGCGAAGTGGATATGAGATGTGGAGGGCGAAATTTTGGGAGCCATGAAATGTGTGAAGTCGAGACATTTTCGGAAAGCAATGGTTGTTTGAAGGAATATGTTCAACATGTTGGTATGGTTGCGAGGCGTGGGCTATGGATAGAGATGTGCGCAGGAGGATGGATGTGCTGGAAATGAGATGTTTGAGGACAATGTGTGGTGTGAGGTGGTTTGATCGAGTAAGTAACGTAAGGGTAAGAGAGATGTGTGGAAATAAAAAGAGCGTGGTTGAGAGAGCAGAAGAGGGTGTTTTGAAATGGTTTGGGCACATGGAGAGAATGAGTGAGGAAAGATTGACCAAGAGGATATATGTGTCGGAGGTGGAGGGAACGAGGAGAAGAGGGAGACCAAATTGGAGGTGGAAAGATGGAGTGAAAAAGATTTTGTGTGATCGGGGCCTGAACATGCAGGAGGGTGAAAGGAGGGCAAGGAATAGAGTGAATTGGAGCGATGTGGTATACAGGGGTTGACGTGCTGTCAGTGGATTGAATCAAGGCATGTGAAGCGTCTGGGGTAAACCATGGAAGGCTGTGTAGGTATGTATATTTGCGTGTGTGGACGTATGTACATGTGTATGGGGGGGGGGGGGTTGGGCCATTTCTTTCGTCTGTTTCCTTGCGCTACCTCGCAAACGCGGGAGACAGCGACAAAGTATGAAAAAAAAAAAAAAAAAAAAAATATATATATATATATATATATATATATATATATATATATATAAAGTTTCTTGAGTATTCCTGGTAAATTACATGAGAGGGTATTGATTAAGAGGGTGAAGGCATGTACAGAGCATCAGATTGGGGAAGAGCAGTGTGGTTTCAGAAGTGGTAGAGGATGTGTGGATCAGGTGTTTGCTTTGAAGAATGTATGTGAGAAATACTTAGAAAAGCAAATGGATTTGTATGTAGCATTTATGGATCTGGAGAAGGCATATGATAGAGCTGATAGTGATGCTCTGTGAAAGGTATTAAGAATATATGGTGTGGGAGGCAAGTTGTTAGAAGCAGTGAAAAGTTTTCATCGAGGATGTAAGGCATGTGTACGTGTAGGAAGAGAAGAAAGTGATTAGTTCTCAGTGAATGTAGCTTTGCGGCAGGGGTGTGTGATGTCTCCATTGTTGTTTAATTTGTTTATGGATGGGGTTGTTAGGGAGGTGAATGCGAGAGTTTTGGAAAGAGGAGCAAGTATGCAGTCTGTTGTGGATGAGAGAGCTTGGGAAGTGAGTCAGTTGTTGTTCGCTGATAATACAACGATGATGGCTGATTCATGTGAGAAACTGCAGAAGCTGGTGACTGAGTTTGGCAAAGTGTGTTAAAGAAGAAAGTTGGGAGCAAATGTGAATAAGAGCGAGGTTATTAAGTACAGTAGGGTTGAGGGTCAAGTCAATTGGGAGGTAAGTTTGAATGGAGAAAAACTGGAGGAAGTGAAGTGTTTTAGATATCTGGGAGTGAATCTGGCAGTGGATGGAAACATGGAAGCGGAAGTGAATCATAGGGTAGGGGAGGGGGCGAAAATTCTGAAAGCCTTGAAGAATGTGTGGAAGTCGAGAACATTATCTCCGAAAGCAAAAATGGGTATGTTTGAGGGAATAGTGGTTCCAACAATGTTGTATGGTTGCGAGGCGTGGGATATGGATAGAGTTGTGCGCAGGAGTGTGGATGTGCTGGAAATGAGATGTTTGAGGATAATATGTGGTGTGACGTGGTTTGATCGAGTAAGTAATGTAAGGGAAAGAGATATGTGTGGTAATAAAAAGAGTGTGGTTGAGAGAGCAGAAGAGGGTGTTTTGAAATGGTTTGGTCACATGGAGAGAATGAGTGAGGAAAGATTGACCAAGAGGATATATGTGTCAGAGGTGGAGGGAACGAGGAGAAGTGGGAGACCAAATTGGAGGTGAAAAGATGGAGTGAAAAAGATTTTGAGTGATCGGGGCCTGAACATGCAAGAGGGTGAAAGGCGTGCAAGGAATAGAGTGAATTGGAACGATGTGGTATACCGGGGTCGACGTGCTGTCAATGGATTGAACCAGGGCATGTGAAACGTCTGGGGTAAACCATGGAATGTTCTGTGGGGCCTGGATGTGGAAAGGGAGCTGTGGTTTCGGTGCATTATTACATAACAGCTAGAGACTGAGTGTGAACGAATGGAGCCTTTGTTGTCTTTTCCTAGCGCTACCTCGCACACATGAGGGGGGAGGGGGTTGTTATTCCATGTGTGGTAGGGTGGCGATGGGAATCAATAAAGGCAGACAGTATGAATTATGTACATGTGTGTATATGTATATGTCTGTGTGTGTATATATATGTATACATTGAGATGTATATGTATATACATGTGTATGTGGGTGGGTTGGGTCATTCTTTCGTCTGTTTCCTTGCGCTACCTCGCTAACGCGGGAGACAGCGACAAAGCAAAATAAATATAGCACAAGGTAGCACAAGGAAACAGACGAAAGAATGGCCCAACCCACCCACATACACATATATATACATACACGTCCACACACGCACATATACATACCTATGCATTTCAACTTATACACACACACACACACACACACACACATATATATATATATATATATATATATATATATATATATATATATATATATATATATATATATATATATCCCTGGGGATAGGGGAGCAAGAATACTTCCCACGTATTCCCTGCGTGTCGTAGAAGGCGACTAAAAGGGGAGGGAGCGGGAGGCTGGAAATCCTCCCCTCCCGTTTTTTTTTTTAATTTTCCAAAAGAAGGAACAGAGAATTGGGCCAGGTGAGGGTAGTCCCTCAAAGGCCCAGTCCTCTGTTCTTAACGCTACCTCGCTAATGCGGGAAATGGCGAATAGTTTGAAAAAAAAAAAAAAAAAATATATATATATATATATATATATATATATATATATATATATATATATATATATATGCGCAGATATACAGACGAAAGAATGGCCCAACCCACCCACATACACATATATATACATACACGTCCACACACACACATATACATACCTATGCATTTCAACTTATACACACACACACACACACACACACACACACATACATGCTGCCTTTATTCATTTCCGTCGCAACCCCGCCACATATAAAATGACAACCCCCTCCCCCCGCACGCCCGCGAGGTAGCGCTAGGAAAAGACAACATTCGTTCACAGTCTCTAGCTGTCATGTATAATGCACCTAAACCACAGCTCCCTTTCCACATCCAGGCCCCACAAAACTTTCCATGGTTTACTCCAGACGCTTCACATGACCTGGTTCAATCCAATGACAGCACGTAGACCCCGACATACCACATCGTTCCAATTCACTCTATTCCTAGCACGCCTTTCACCCTCCTGCATGTCCAGGCCCCGGTCGCTCAAAATCTTTTTCACTCCATCCTTCCACCTCCAATATGGTCTCCCACTTCTCCTCGTTCCCTCCATCTCTGACACATATATCCTCTTTGTGAATCCTTCCTCACTCATTCTCTCCATTTGACCAAACCATTTCAATACACCCTCTTCTGCTCTCTCAACCACACTCTTTTTATTACCACACATCTCTCTTACCCTTTCATTACTTGCTCGATCAAACCACCTCACACCATATATTTTCCTCAAACATCTCATTTCCAACACACCCACCCTCCTCCGTACAACTCTATCTGTAGCCCACGCCTCGCAACCATACAGCATTGTTGGCACCACTATTCCTTCAAACATTTTTGTTCTCCGGGATAATGTTCTCGCCTTCCACACATTCTTTAATGCTCCCAGAACTTTCGCCCCCTCCCCCACCCTGTGACTCACTTTTGCGTCCATGGTTCCATCCGCTGTCAAATCCACTCCCAGATATCTAAAACACTTCACTTCCTCCAGTTTTTCTCCATTCAAGCTTACCTCCCAACTGGCTTATCCCTCAACCCGACTGTACCTAATAACCTTGCGCTTGTTCACATTTACTCTCAGATTTCTTCTTTCACAAACTTTACCAGTCTCAGTCACCAGCTTCTGCAATTTCTCACCCGAATCATCCACCACCGCTGTATCATCAGCGAACAACAACTGACTCACCTTCCAAAGACTGCATACTTGCCCCTCTCTCCAAAATTCTTGCATTCACCTCCCTAACAACCCCATCTATGAACAAATTAAAAAACCACGGAGGCATAACGCACCCCTGCCGCCAACCGACATTCACTGAGAGCCAATCACTTTCCTCTCATCCTACTCGTACACATCCTCGATAAAAACTTTTCACTGCCTCCAGCAACTTGCCTCCCACACCATATATTCTTAATACCTTCCACATAGCATCTCTATCAAATGCCTTCTCTAGATCCATAAATGCTACATACATATCCATCTGTTTTTCTAAGTATTTCTCACATATACTCTTCAAAGCAAACACCTGATCCACACATCCTTTACCACTTCTGAAACCACACTGCTCTTCCCCAGTCTGACGTTCTGTACATGCCTTCAACCTCTCAATCAATACCCTCCCATATAATTTCCCAGGAATACTCAACAAACTTATACCTCTGTAATCTGAACACTCACCTTTATCCCCTTTGCCTATGCGTGCATTCCGCCAATCCTCAGGCACTTCACCATGAGCCATACATACATTGAATATCCTCACCAACCAACCAGTCAACCAGTCAACAATATTCTCATATTCTAGTTTCTTTAAGCCATATTACGTGGTAAATCATGAAGAGAACGCCTGTGAATCCTACCTTTTTACAAGGCATTATAATTTCCTGTGTATCTTATACTTTGATGTATTACACACTATTAACCACTAAGCCATGACTAACAACCCCTTGTACTACAATTGTCAATGGAGATACATATCAAGCGCAATGAATCCTTACAAAACCTGTGTCCACAACCTAGTAACATGTGTTGAAGGAGAGTTTCTAAAGTAATGCTTCTTAACCACTCACTGTGTATGATAAGTCCTCAGCCCGGGTGTCTATTTACACTTCCGCCTTCAGACTCAGACAGTTCTGACTCCGCTCTGACTGGCGACTATCCTTACATCAGGGGTTCATATACCCCAAACTCTCGGCAGCACCATCATGCCTTTTCTTTTCAATGTTTTTCACCATCCTCTATGAAATGTTCTGTACAGTCAAACCAGCAACATCTTCGGCATTAGATATTCTTCATACGGCTCATAACCGATGTTTCTGATTTGCAACGATTAAGAACTTAAATGTGAGTGCGGAAAGCTGAATTTAAAGATGTAAACTGCTATTAACTTTATTCCAGGACTGCAACAGTAAACACATGTATTTTCACCCTACAGTGTCTTCCTTGCACATCATTCTCATGTCCTTGCCATACCATCTTCTCGTCTTTCCTCCTGCATTGCCCACGTTATTCATGGCTTCTGTTCTAAGTTGTAACTAGTCATTAGGGATGTGTCAACTGTGCAAACACCTTGCATATCCCACCTGTAACTAATTTTCGTAGAAAAAAGTTTCATGTCTATATTCTTTTCTGTCGTGCAATGTGCCAATCCTAACTTTTGCATTCCGCATTGTCGTCGACACTCAGCTAAGCCCTACTCTTAAATACCTACCATCCCTCGCACCTTAACATGTCATTAACCTGCAGTTTACCCAATCGTTTCCCCATCGCTGTTAGCAGTTTCGTGGTAATGTTCCACAACACTGGTGCACCGCTCTGAGAAAAAAAAAAACTTACATTTGTGGAGATAGATTTGGAGCAGGACTTTTTGCTGAACGGTATCAATTTGAATTGCGTATAACAGAATAAAGAAAGGCTGATATAAAATCAAGTAATATGGTTGTGATATCTCAAAAAAAATTTATTACAACCTTACCTGGCTGCCAAAATGATAGCAGTAAAATGCCAAAACTGAGCTATGCGGTTAACTATCGCATGGCCGCTCGCTGTGACGTGTATTCGCTGGTATCCGGCGCCAAGTTCGCGGTGCTCAATCACGGGTGCGAGTGGTACGTTTTGACTGAGAATATCAAACATTCAGATAAACTTGGACAGCTAGGGAGGTTCACCGAGGTTTTCACAAATTCTGTTGATATTTTTTTACGAGATTACTTTAATCAGCCTCACATATTCCTACCTACACGACAATCGCCCTATTTCTATAATATCTGAGACGGCACGGGCAGCTGAGGCCCTAATCAAGGACACTCCATCAACGTTATATATATATATATATATATATATATATATATATATATATATATATATATATATATATATATATTGGAAAGGATCACAAATTTGCGAGTGATCAAGTATATTCCTACGAGTCCACGGGGAAAATGAGACAAGATAAGTTCCCAAGTGCACTTTCGTGTAATAATCACATTATCAGGGTAGACACCAGAGAGAAATCTAACAGTCAGTTGATATGCAACGAAGAGACGTAGCGAGGACGCCATTTGGTAAACATGCGATTGTCCAAGACAGACAACGAGTGCATCATAAACTTATCATTTTACAAATTTTATCAATAAAGTGATCTAATTTGTATAGACTATCACTAATATTAAGATTATAATTCTTTGTGTATTTTATAATAGAAGATTCAATGATATTTCTCGAGGTAATAGAGTTAATAACCGAGATGACATTTCTCCAGTCAATACAATGATCATAGTTTTCTAACGTGATTAAACAAGGCATTTGATTCTTGTCCCGTTCTTATACTATATTCATGTTGCTTTAATCTAACAGAAAGATCCTTACCAGTCTGACCAACATAAAGCTTATCACAATTTCTACATGGCACTTTATAGATGCACCCAGGAGAATTTTCTGGTGAATTCCTGATTAAGGTATTCTTTATGGTATCATAATTGCTGAAGGCAACATTTACATTAAAGAATTTAAGCAACATGGGAAGTAAAGTAGAATTATCATCAAAAGGGAGAACTACAAAATTGTTGGTGTCAATGGGAGGTTTGGGCTCAACTCCATAAAATCATTTCTTTGCTAACTTAAGGGATTTATCAATGAAAGATCTAGGATACTTTAACTTAGATCCAATAGAATATATCTTCTCAAACTCGTCATCAATATACTCTGGACTGCAAATACGTAATGCCCTAGGGAACATAGATTGAAATGATGATAATTTAATTCTGTCATGTTGAGATGAGTAATAATGGATATATGAGCATACATTGGTCGGTTTTCTGTATATGCTAAACTTAAACTTGTTTCTTTGCCTATGGATCATGCGATCTAAAATTGGTAACATACCATTACTTTCGTTTTCTACTGTAAATTCGATAGAAGGCACTAAAATTGTTAAGGGGAAAAATATTTGTTAATTTTCATTTGTTGGCCAAACACAAAGAACATCATCTACATACCTACACGAGATTGCACTAGAAGGTAAGATATCCTTTAGTAATTGTGTTGGAAAAAATTCCATATAATGATTATTTAGTACAGGTGAAAGAGGATACCCATAGCCATACCGAACTTTTTAGCATAATAATCTCCATTGAAATGAAATACAGTCGTTTATACACAATTTTATCGGTTCCATGAAAACAGACTTTGAAACAGGCAAATGAATATCATTCAAGACATCAAACAAATATTCTAAAAGGTCATCAACTGGAACTTTTTGTGAAAAGTGAGGAAACATCAAAGCTAACTACTTTGAAATCAAAATTAGCATTGATATCGTCAAGCTTATTGACTAAATCTACATTGTTCAAGATACTAGAATTTGATATCTAACCCACTGAAGGGCTTAATAAACTAACCATTTTGACAATTTATATGTGATGGAGCCTACTGAACTCACTATAGGTCTTGCTGGAAAATTTTGTTTATATGTTTTGATAAGTCCATACATATATGGCAATGAAGAGTACAAAGATGACAAACTTTTGATAAGAGAACCATTACCTTTCAACAACAACCTCATTTCTATATTGCTTCTAGGGGATTTTTACTGAGTTTGAAATATGTTGTGTCATCATTTAAAAGATCATTCATTTTAGATAAATAGTGACTTTTGTCAAAAATCAACAGTCTTAGCCATATCTGCTTTAGTAATATGTATATCCTTGTCTTTTTCAAAGTGTTGATAGCTCTTATAGATCTTTTAGGGCAATTAGGATCCACTGGTTTTGACAAACTGGCATATACTAAACCCTTACAGATATCAATTCCATCATTAGTTGAATTACTGTTTTCTCTGAATTACAAAAAGACTGTGCCATCAACACAGCTGGCTTCCCTGTTAGAGCACACAAAACTTAATCCACAGCCTAATGCACACAAGGAATCCTTATCTAGTTGTTTATTAGCCAGGTTTATCATAAAGGAAGGGTTTGTGTTCTTAGTCCAGTCGCTGTTTTTAATAAGATGCTCCAACTTACAATTTAGTTTCATTTGTAGCCTATTGCGTTCATTCCTTAATCTATTACAGCAACAGTCCAACATCCAGTTCTTCCAATATGTCGGTATTGCCATTTGAAAGGCTACCTTAATTTCTAATGCAATTTGGTATAGGTATGTAGATGACGTTCTGTGTGTTTGGCCTACAAATGAAAATTTACAAATATTTTTCCCCTTACTTAACAATTTAGTACCTTCCATCAAGTTTACTGTAGAAAATGAAAATAATGGTATGTTACCATTTTGAGATTGCATGATCCATAGGCAGGGGAAAAAGTTTCAGTTTAGCATACACATAAAACGGTATTTGCAGTCCAGAGTACATTGATGATGAGATTGAGAAGATATATTCTACTGGATCTAAGTTAAAGTACCCTAGATCTTTCATTGATACCCTTAAGTTAGCAAAGAAATCATTTCATAGAGTTAAGCCCAAACAACTATTCGAATACTAAGTTAGCATGCCTGCCTCTTGCACAGGGGTCCCGGGTTCGATCCTGGCTGTTGGAGGTTTGTATGTTCTATGAAGGTGCGCGTTCATATGCACTTTATTCGTATTCATATACCTCCGCGTTGTACAGTTAGGTTCGGTAAAACGCTATCAGCTGGCTATGTGCGCCTGTTGGGAAATAACCGGTACAGACCCCGTTGCTCACCATTGTGAGACGAAGGGTATTCGAGTACTTAGTATTCGAACAGTTGTTTCCTGTTAGCCATGCCCATAGCCTAGCGGTTAGCATGCCTGCCTCTTGCACAGGGGTCCCGGGTTCGATCCTGGCTGTTGGAGGTTTGTATGTTCTATGAAGGTGCGCGTTCATATGCACTTTATTCGTGTATATATATATATATATATATATATATATATATATATATATATATATATATATATATATATCCTGGGGATAGGGGAGAAAGAATACTTCCCACACATTCCTCACGTATCGTAGAAGGCGAATAAAGGGGATGGGAGCGGGGGGCTAGAAACCCTCCCCGCCTTGAATTATACTTACTAAAACAGGAGTCACGCGGAGAGTGCACAGCCTCCCCGAAGGCTCAGATTGGGGTGTCTAAATGTGTGTGGATGCAACCAAGATGAGGAAAAAGGAGAGATA
>NC_092256.1:5039388-5124388 GCF_036320965.1 Panulirus ornatus | reverse complement strand
CGAGGTAGCGTTAAGAACAGAGAAATGGGCCTTTAAGGGAATATCCTCACCTGGCCCCCTTCTCTATTCCTTCTTTTGGAAAATTAAAAAAAATAATGAGAGGGGAAGATTTCCAGCCCCCCACTCCCTCCCCTTTTAGTCGCCTTCTACGACACGCAGGGAATACGTGGGAAGTATTCTTTCTCCCCTATCCCCAGGGATATATATATATATATATATATATATATATATATATATATATATATATATATATATATATATATATGGGAGCGGGGGGCTGGAAATCTTCCTCTCATTTTTTTTTTTTTTTAATTTTCCAAAAGAAGGAACAGAGAATTGGGCCAGGTGAGGGTATTCCCTTAAAGGCCCAGTCCTCTGTTCTTAACGCTACCTCGCTAATGCGGGAAATGGCGAATAGTTTGAAAAAAAAAAAAAAAATATATATATATATATATATATATATATATATATATATATATATATATATATATATTTATATATATATATATATATATATATATATATATATATATATATATATATATATATATAAGCTGAGACGTACAGGTATGTATATGTGCGTGTGTGGACGTCTGTTTCCTTGCGCTATCTCGCTAGCGTGGGAGACAGCGACAATATATATATATATATATATATATATATATATATATATATATATATATATATATATATATATATCATATTCATATATATATAGTATATATTTATATTATTCATATATATATATATATATATATATATATATATATATATATATATATATATATATATATATATGAGAAAGGTGCAAGAGGTGAAAAAGAGGGCAAATGAGAGTTGGGGTGAGAGAGTATCATTAAATTTTAGGGAGAATAAAAAGATGTTCTGGAAGGAGGTAAATAAAGTGCGTAAGACAAGGGAGCAAATGGGAACTTCAGTGAAGGGCGCGAATGGGGAGGTGATAACAAGTAGTGGTGATGTGAGAAGGAGATGGAGTGAGTATTTTTTGAAGGTTTGTTGAATGTGTTTGATGATAGAGTGGAAGATATAGGGTGTTTTGGTCGAAGTGATGTGCAAAGTGAGAGGGTTAGGGAAAATGATTTCTTAAACAGAGAAGAGGTAGTAAAAGCTTTGCGGAAGATGAAAGCCGGCAAGGCAGCAGGTTTGGATGGTATTGCAGTGGAATTTATTAAAAAAGGGAGTGACTGTATTATTGACTGGTTGGTAAGGTTATTTAATGTATGTATGACTCAAGGTGAGGTGCCTGAGGATTGGCGGAATGCGTGCATAGTGCCATTGTACAAAGGCAAAGGGGATAAGAGTGAGTGCTCAAATTACAGAGGTATAAGTTTGTTGAGTATTCCTGGTAAATTATATGGGAGGGTATTGATTGAGAGGGTGAAGGCATGTACAGAGCATCAGATTGGGGAAGAGCAGTGCGGTTTCAGAAGTGGTAGAGGATGTGTGGATCAGGTGTTTCCTTTGACAAATAAGTGAGAAATACTTAGAAAAGCAAATGGATTTGTATGTAGCATTTATGGATCTGGAGAAGGCATATGATAAGAGTTGATAGAGATGCTCTGTGGAAGGTATTAAGAATATATGGTGTGGGAGGAAAGTTGTTAGAAGCAGTGAAAAGTTTTTATCGAGGATGTAAGGCATGTGTACGTGTAGGAAGAGAGGAAAGTGATTGGTTCTCAGTGAATGTAGGTTTGCGGCAGGGGTGTGTGATGTCTCCATGGTTGTTTAATATGTTTATGGATGGGGTTGTTAGGGAGGTGAATGCAAGAGTTTTGGAAAGAGGGGCAAGTATGAAGTCTGTTGGGGATGAGAGAGCTTGGGAAGTGAGTCAGTTGTTGTTCCCTGATGATACAGCATTGGTGGCTGATTCATGTGAGAAACTGCAGAAGCTGGTGACTGAGTTTGGTAAAGTGTGTGAAAGAAGAATGTTAAGAGTAAATGTGAAAAAGAGCAAGGTTATTAGGCCCAGTAGGGTTGAGGGTCAAGTCAATTGGGAAGTAAGTTTGAATGGAGAAAAACTGGAGGAAGTAAAGTGTTTTAGATATCTGGGAGTGGATCTGGCAGCGGATGGAACCATGGAAGCGGAAGTGGATCAAAGGGTGGGGGAGGGGGCAAAAAGTCTGGGAGCCTTGAAAAATGTGTGGAAGTCGAGAACATTATCTCGGAAAGCAAAAATGGGTATGTTTGAAGGAATAGTGGTTCCAACAATGTTGTATGGTTGTGAGGCGTGGGCTATGGATAGAGTTGTGCGCAGGAGGATGGATGTGCTGGAAATGGGATGTTTGAGGACAATGTGTGGTGTGAGGTGGTTTGATCGAGTAAGTAACGTAAGGGTAAGAGAGATGTGTGGAAATAAAAAGAGCGTGGTTGAGAGAGCAGAAGAGGGTGTTTTGAAATGGTTTGGGCACATGGAGAAAATGAGTGAGGAAAGATTGACCAAGAGGATATATGTGTCGGAGGTGGAGGGAACGAGGAGAAGTGGGAGACCAAATTGGAGGTGGAAAGATGGAGTGAAAAAGATTTTGTGTGATCGCGGCCTGAACATGCAGGAGGGTGAAAGGCGTGCAAGGAATAGAGTGAATTGGATCGATGTGGTATACCGGGGTTGACGTGCTGTCAGTGGATTGAATCAGGGCATGTGAAGCGTCTGGGGTAAACCATTGAAAGCTGTGTAGGTATGTATATTTGCGTGTGTGGACGTATGTATATACATGTGTATGGGGGTGGGTTGGGCCATTTCTTTCGTCTGTTTCCTTGCGCTACCTCGCAAACGCGGGAGACAGCGGCAAAAAAAAAAAATATATATATATATATATATATATATATATATATATATATATATATATATATACCCTAGCCTGAGTCAGGTACCCAACTTATCGACCAAACCCAATGGGTGGATGAACAGCTGGGTGACTGTGGACTGACTGCCGTAACCAGGATTCAAACCTTTGCGCTCGTACCTCGGCGGCCCATGAATGCGTCACGGTCAGGATTAGTAACTCCTACACTACAGGAGTCCATAATCATGATATAATGTTCAAAGTCATGTCCCACAACAATCATTGTTCCTAATACTCCATTAGCGCTGGAGAATATTATTACTCATCATCCTCAGACAACAAGAATGCATAGCTCGACATGTAACAAATTAATTGCATTGCCCAGCTCTTATTATGCAGGTTTCATGCGGCCCGTCATGAATTATCAGTAACTTATATCCTTTTAACAGCCAATTACGCTCTCACAAAAACTACTATCAATACAAGAACTTAATAGCACCCAGCAGCCTTAATTAAACACCATCATTGTAAACCATCCAAAGTATGCTTCCTTTCATATAACACCCCTGATTCTGTGGTCCTCTAACTTTCATATAACACCCCTGATTCTGTGGTCCCCTAACTTTCATATAGCACCCCTGATTCTGTGGTCAACTACCTTTCATATATCACCCCTGATTATGTGGTCCTCTAACTTTCATATAGCACCCCTGATTATGTGGTCCTCTAACTTTCATATAGCAGCCCTGAATCTGTAGTTCTCTAACTTTCATATAGCACCCCTGATTATGTGGTCCTCTAACTTTCATATAGCACCCCTGATTATGTGGTCCTCTAACTTTCATATAGCACCCCTGATTATGTGGTCCTCTAACTTTCATATAGCACCCCTGATTATGTGGTTTCCTTTCTGGAAAAAAAAAAAATGGACGCGAGACGTACGAAGAGAAGAAAAAAAGTTTCACACCGTAGTACCATACGTAGGGGCAACACATGTACAACGCAGTAAACTTAATTTTGCTTCCCCTAACAGGCGAAAGTGACCGAATTTTGAATATCTTTTTGAAAGATAAGACTTTATTATGGTCGCGTGATGACATTTAGTTTGCCTGGCGAATACCTGGTGAAGTCTTCGAGGGACCTCTAACCCCACAGCCCACAGCCCAAGCCGTCTGCTGCGTTTCCTGAAAACAAAAAAATGACGTGGTTGCCTCCAGTGGGAGGAGGTAAAACAGCCTCTTACAACAACCAAAATGAAATAGATTTCGTCTGATAAAGATAACCAAGTAAGGTTTAAATAGGATATACGAGTGAGCCACATACTTTAATAATAATTATGAACCTTACAATTTCTTTGAATTTCATAGTCCTCGCCGTTACCGACATCGTACCGTGGAAAAACAGATCAATCCCACTCACGCTCCCCAAGCATCAACTTATTTTGCTCAAGAGAGCCAACCATTCTGTACAATAGTCAATCAAATACCATAGCTAATAAGGCTGCAGCACCAACAGTTTAACCATGCTCAACAACCGTCGTACCTAATAAAGCTACGCTACTGTGATTAATATACGTCAAGCCTGACTGTCATTAAATCACACAAGTGATCATGCCAACTACGCTTTCTGAAAAATTACGCTTAGTGATCTCGTAATTGCAAGTCGGGTGGAGACCACTTGTGACATATTAGTGTTCACAAGCTGTAGGTCATCATACAACAGCTTTGGTACGGTTCAGTATGATATGCGAACCTAACTTCTACATACGGTGTGTTTTTCTTAGTTAAAGTTTTTAACGCTTAGATAAGTTTTAAGATCTTTCATTTTATTGTAAATTTCCCGTTTTAACAGAAAAGTATCATCAAGTGATGTACAAACAATTCCGGTGAAATACAATATATGTAACACAATATAATGTACTTTTATACTATTTACCTGCCATATACAATATACTTATTGAGAATACCCGCCTTATACAATATACCTGCTTTATGCAAAATATCTGCCTTACAGATGGTATTTACCTCATACAATATACCTGCATTATCCATTCAGGGACATGACACTCTTGTTATGAAACTGGTGTTACTGTTATGAATGTTTATTGACAATATTGTTAAGCCATTTACGCTCTCACAAAAACTACTATCAATACAAGAACTTAATAACACCCAGCAGCCTTAATCAAACACCAACATTGTAAACCATCCAAAGTATGCTTCTTTTCATATAACACCCCTGATTCTGTGGTCCTATAACTTTCATATAACACCCCTGATTCTGTGGTCCTATAACTTTCATATAACACCCCTGATTCTGTAGTTCTCTACCTTTCATATAACACCCCTGATTATGTGGTTTCCTTCATGGAAATGCCTAAAACTGCCTAACACTGAGACCCACACTGAAATTAAGAGGTTGTCAAATCCTACTGAAATTACAAAGAGAAAATGCAAAGAGAAAAAAAAATCAATAATTACTTTACCTCAGTTGAAGTTGTCACAGATGACAGAAGGAAAATGCAGGAGGATATTACCGTCCACGGTGCCAAGTACGCAAACTGCCGTGAGGATGGGTCTTCTACAGTACTTCACAACCCGTACCGCGCCTCACACTTGTCCTTGGCTATCCTTGGACAGCTTTTCGGGGGATGGTCTATACTTCAAAAGAATCTCAAAATAAGGATCAGTTTACAGACACAATTCTCAGTTACGATGCAAATATTCCGCCACTACAACTCGCATGTCTTCTTTTTCTTTGTGCTCATTTTCAATTTGCGCTGATGGAAGATATTTTCCCGCCTCACTGGCTTTCCTGCACCTACATCACCACCACTAAAAGCTTGACAGGTACTAGCACTACCACCACTACCGGGCCACAGGAGCACGTACTGCCACTACGTCAATAGCCGACACAGTTACTGAACATGTCAGGCAACGCGAACCGAGAGGGTTTCCCACTAGTAAGTTGCCACTCCTCGATTTCACGAGTGTATAGGAACCGATTTCTCGCTCGCCTGAACGCCAATTTTCCCTCTCCTGGAGTCGGATAATCGATATAGGTCTCTAGATATATATATATGTTTATAAAGACAGCTTGTTTATTGGGAATCGAAGAGGTAAAAAAGGTGAAAAACTACGCATAGTTAAGCGGTGAAGATGGCTGTCAGGGAAGGTAAGTGTTCGTGTTGGCCAAGACGTCAGTGGCTGGCAGGGGAGGCGCGGGGAAGTGAAGAGCTGATCTTAGGGCTTTCCTATAATAGCCATGACCTTTTCGGGAGCAGAGAATTTTATCTTGAGTTTTTTTTCGGGTGAGCAATAAAACGTTTCTGGAGGTCAATTGTGCCTCGAAGCAGAAGCTTGGCCATGGATCGGACGAACGTTGTTTACTGCAGGTCGTAGTATTAAATACAAATAAAAGATGAACACAAGATAAGACGTTACAAATCCTCTCAGAGTAATTGATTTGAGTTTTCCTGCCTGCTTGAGGATGTTAGTAAGTCTGAGAGTAACGAGTGTCTTGATAGGAAGGAAATGCTGCTCAGAATAGCGTAACAGTTTTTATCCATAAACATTCCGTAGGAAACTGTTTTTCTTGTACTTTCACCAGGAAAGTGATACTATGTATGGGTAAAAGTTCATGAAGATGGCTCGGTATGAGCATATGTGTCTATGAGCTTCATTAAGCATTCATCATCAAAGACGTGTTGATCACATCAAGCGAAGCTGCCCCGTACTTATGCGTGTCTGTGTAGCAAAACAAAGAGTGCGGATGAGAAGTGATTTGAATGTTTATTCCGGCGTATGTAGAGCGATCATAACTGCGTAAGAGATGCGTTGTAGAAGTCGTATTTTTTGCAAGATTCGTTGTAGAGAGCAAAATCATATGATGATGTGGGAGTAACTGTAGGAATGCAGTTAGCTTAATTTAGGGCAGGCGACTTTAAGCAAGTATGACTGTGGACATTAATGTGCATGTTTTACAGTGTGCAGATGGAGCTTCAGAGCAGTAGAGGCAATATTTGGTAGTATAAGCATTAGTGTATGTGTGGGCGTGTAATGAGTTGGTATTTGTGTGCGTTTGAGTCAGCGAACTCAGGTTTGTATACAGGTGTAAACATGATTGCCAAATAATTACACTGGAGAGAGAGAGAGAGAGAGAGAGAGAGAGAGAGAGAGAGAGAGAGAGAGAGAGAGATGAATTCGACAAACAGAGGAGGGTAGAGTTCATACGATCAGATTTTCCCAAACGGTAGGACAGGTGCGTAACCTTCACCTCAGGAAGATATAGTGATGAAGAACGAGTCGTGTGAGTCATGCGTTGTCATGTGGTGTGCGTGAGATGGAGAGATAGTATGTATGTGGAGTGAAAGTCAGCAGCCCACGTGTGTGGGTGAGGTAGAGAGAAAAGACAGCTACCTAGGCGAAAAGAGTAACGCTTAACAACCACTGAAGTGTTGTTGGCCCACTGCGCAGCCGTCACTAATCCTTGCGATACCCAGGCAGGTAGTACAGGTAATTAACCTCTCTGCTCGGTGGCTGCCCACCACCTACTACCTACCAGAGAAAGAGACATAAACAGAGACGAGTGCAGGCATGCGAATATTTGTAAACGTTTGTTTGTTTACTCAGGTCTGATGTGTGTGTGTGTGTGTGTGTGTGTGTGTGTAGCTCGACCTCTGGCTCACCTCAATCCCCGCCACCCAGGGTTTGCTCCTCGCTCAGCTCAGTCACCGCCCCTCAGGGTCTGTCCCCACGCTTACCCTTACACTCAGGGCCCAACCCCTGGCACACCACAGTCCCCACCACACCTAGAGGTCGGGCCTTGGCTTACCTCAGCCACCTCTCCTCAACGTCTGGACTCTGATCACCTCAGTGCTACTCCCGAGGGGTCTGGCCCCTGCCTCACCTCAGGGTCTGGTCCCTAGCTCGACTCAGACCCTACCACTCTAGGTCTGAATCATGGCTCACGGCAGTCCCCACTAACCAGTACCCAGCCCCTGGCTCACCTCAGGTCCCACCAGTAAGGGTCTGTTCTCTGATTCATCTCAGTCAACAACACTCACAGTTCCTGCTGCTCAAAGCGGTTCCCCTGCTAACCTCATTCCTCTCCTCAGTGTGGCTCTTGATTCACCTCATTCCCACGACCAAGTGGCTCTCCTGAGTCCCCACCGCCCTAGACCTGGTCTCCGTCTCACCTCAACCTAGGGTCTGGCCCACAGCAGTCGGAGAATGCATGGTTAAAAACCTACGGAGGTACAACATCAGGTTCTGTAAAGTGTGATGTTTCCAGTAGCAATATCGGTTACGTTTTTCTGATGAATTTCTTTTCTAATAATTTGCTATAACGTAAAGAACGAAAAAGACAGAATATGCGGTATGCACACGACAAACATGTATCTGGTGACAGGTGATATGTAAATAGAATTACATTATTTCGGAAAGAAAACCAGCGATCAATCAGATCAACACATGGGCGTTAAGCGTCTCGAGCGACATATGAACAAGAAATAAGCAAGAAACAGGAGAGAATTCGTGACCAGATTCAGGAGCGGTGAGGCGGGAGTGGAATCCAATTTTTGTGCGGTCTTGACTTTTCATCAACCAACCGACATCAGATCCGGTTTACTGAGTCTTATTCAATCTTGCTCATGATATTTTGCAGGTGTGTTTGTTGTCTTGCTTTACTTCCAGTTTTGTGAGCTGCTTTTCTACAGCTTTCTCTGATGCCTGACCTGCTAGAATATATATTTCCATAACTATTCTTTCTTCTCTTTACAGCGACCGACGTGGCACGGACACAAAGCAAGACCCGGTCAAGGCCACCTCGGGTGAAGGAAAAAAAGTTACAGAGAAAGAAAATAGAAGTTAATCAGACATCCGCAAGAGTTTGTAGACCTGAGTGGTAAAGGAAGGAAAGTTTTATGTAGAGGGAAAGACAAATGAGGGAAGAGAATTCCTCAACTTAGCTGTTTCAGGGAAGAAGGTGGCATCATAACAGCCAGTGGCTGATCTCCACACACGAGCTGTGGGAAGCAGCAGCCAAGCGCGTACCACGGGTTTAGAACTAGGATGAAGAGAGACCCATGCAGAAAATTATGACAATCAACATTGCATGTGTGAAGTTGACACATAATACCATTCATGACCTTCACCACAGCGTCTAGCAACGTCTTTTGCAAACGCATCTTATTCATCACTATTTCAAGGCCATGATCAATGGCAGTGAGGCTTACAGAAGATCTGAAGACCATATTTTCATCTAGCCCTCTTACCTTTACCGCTGTTTTACCGTCACTACATAATCCTTGCTGTGTTGCGTGTGGCTTCATCTCACCTGCATAAAGTAGCTCTTCAGCTGAGTTGTTCGTCTTCCTTGCACTTGCACTTGTAAGTTCTGACGGTAGCCGTCCTGCGCACGATAGTAACTAGACAATTGGCCTAAGTATTTGAAAATGGAATCAGTTTGTTATCATATCCTCTGTTTTGACATCTGTCGTCAAACGCTTCCCATTATCACCACGAAACCTGTGCTTTATGTGGCAACTTCTCTGCATCACGTCAAATCAATGCTCGAGATATCTAATTTCTCTTTCGTTTGGAGCCTTAGTATGGTTGTGTGACGTCTGTTCTTTTTCACAAAGATGATAACAGTATTGATGACATAGCTCGTAAAACATATGATTAGAACCCAATTTTCAGGAATCAAATCATATAGATATAATAGATCAGTATTAGTCTTACGGATCAATCCGGGCTCTTCTATGTGAGCAAAAATTGGCCAATGTTAATGGAAAGTTTTGCCTTTAGATCAGGTCCTGTGTCGTGCATTACTACACCCGGAGTACACTGTGTACTAACTAATCATAATTATGAGAAAGTTTCAACAGGAGGAGAGACTAATTACCAGACCTCTGGTGAGGCGTTCAGGCCATCACTATTGACACCAGCAGACGCCCAAAGAAAATGGGAACCTCACGAATAACGGCTGGCTTGTTGAGCCACCAGCCGCGGCGAGCGGCTCAACTTCTACTTAGTGGCATAATTACTCGAAATCAAGCGGATATCAGCAGCCAATTATAACTTAGAATAAAGCTATAATATATACTTATTGAAATTAGAAAATAGCTAAACTCCATGACGGGATTCCACGTGCCTTTTATCGTATTCTAAATGACTTTACATTTAAGTTTCTGAATTCGTCTCAGAATTTAAACAACTTTTATATCTAAATTGCTATTGTTTTGTAAAACTAACAAACTTTCAACAACATTAAAATCAAATATAAAAATATTACACTATTTTAAAATATAATCACTTTGTTCAAATATTCTCTTCTTCAGTTAACAGCATTTCTTAATAAATCTCTATGAATATCAATAGATGCAGGATAACTTGTTATTTCTTATATGAATATTAAAAGATAATGACCACTTGAAGATTTAAACAGGACTGATAACTGAACATGTTTGATCGTAGTTTTGGCCGTGAAATGTCTTCGATCTCTGTAAGGCCCCTTGGCCCACCCAAGTCCTCACTCCACCACTATGCTTCTGTGTTTGTGCACATATGTGTGTGCTTGTGTGTGAGTGCTTCTGTGTGTATGTGTGTGTGTATGTGTGTGTGTGTGGTGTGTGTGTAGGAATATTTGTGTGTGTGTGTGTGTGTGTGTGTGTGTGTGTGTGTGTGTGTGTGTGTGTGTGTGGTTCGTTTCATAGATAATCTCAGAGCTCACCACCCAGGGTCCGTTCCATGGCTAACCTTAGACCTCACCACCCAGGGTGTTTTGTTTTTGACCATGTTGTTCTGGGTGAAGGCCACCTGTACATCAGCCTTTCTAAGGGTTGAAAATGTATGAGTGAAATTTTCATAGCGCGGGAGAACAAACGTCTAGAGTTTGTCTTTCCCTGTGCATCATTGGAAATCCATTTTTGTTTGTGTCATGACATTAGCTGTGGTCTTTTCTAGGTTATATAGGTCACTGTCTCCCTCTGACGTACTTTTCATTTCCCAGCGACCAGTAAGGATGAACGATTGCTTGGTTCTTGTCAAGACTACGTCAGTGTACCTTGAATGAAGAGGCCCAAAGAACATAAGATGTCATCAGAGCAGGGACATCATCTGGGCTTACATCATTTGATAATACAGTCCATAAAATTCCCTATAGAATGACAGAATGACAACAGTGTTTCCTTTTTTGCATGTTGAGGAAACAATGTATGTTCAATACAGAACTGTACTGCAAACCCTCTTACTTTCTGCTTTCAGTTAATTTTCATTTCCATCATTGTGCAAAAAAATTATGATTTTCATATTAGTTTTTATACTTCTCAAACCTTTTAAGATTGTAAACCCTGAATTATTAATGGATGAAAATTATATCAGAAGAAGTAATATACAGTATCCAGTCAAAATTGTAAATCTGCGTCAAGGAATAGCCCCCCCCACGCCAAAAAAAAAAAA
Organism: Panulirus ornatus; assembly: GCF_036320965.1. Classification (NCBI taxonomy): domain Eukaryota; kingdom Metazoa; phylum Arthropoda; class Malacostraca; order Decapoda; family Palinuridae; genus Panulirus; species Panulirus ornatus. The sequence continues at coordinate 5,113,122 of NC_092256.1, read as the reverse complement.
AAGAAAAAGAAAGAGCAACAGAGATGTGTGGTAATAAGAGGAGTGTGGTTGAGGGAGCAGAATAGAGTGTGTTAAAATGGTCTAGAAACATGGAGAGAATGAGTGTCAGAGGTACAGGGAACGAGGAGAAGTGAGAGACCATATTGGAGGTGGAAGGATGGATTGAAAAAGATTTTGAGCGATCGGGGCCTGAAGATGCAGGAGGGTGAAAAGCATGCATGGAATAAAGTGCATTCGAACGGTGTGGCATACCGGACTCAATGTGCTGTCAATGGATTGAACCAGGGTATGTGAAGCGTCTGGGGTAAACCGATGGAAAGTTTTGTGGGGCCTAGATGTGGAAAGGGAACTGTGGTTTCGGTGCATTACACATGACAGATAAAGACTAAGTGTGAGCGACTGTAGCCTTGGTTGTCTTTTTCTAGTGCTACCTCTCGCGCACGTGGGAGGAGGGGCGTGCTATTTCATGTGTGCCGGATGGCGAAGAGAATGGATGAAGGCAGCAAGAATGAATATGTACATTTGTATATATGTAAAAGTTTGTGTATATATATGTATGTATACGTTGAAAAGTATACGCATGTATCTGTGCGTGTGTGGGCGTTTATGTATATACATGTATAAGCGGGTGGGTTGGGCCATTCTATCGTCTGTTTCCTTGCGCTACCTTGCTAACGCGGGAGACAGCGACTAAGTAAAGTAATAGATAAATGAATAGATAGATAAATAAACAAATTAAATGAATATATATATATATATATATATATATATATATATATATATATATATATATATATTTTTTTTTTTTTTTTTTTTCTTTGTCGCTGTCTCCCGCGTTTGCGAGGTAGCGCAAGGAAACAGACGAAAGAAATGGCCCAACCCACCCCCATACACATGTATATACATAAGTCCACACACGCAAATATACATACCTACACAGCTTTCCATGGTTTACCCCAGACGCTTCACATGCCCTTGATTCAATCCACTGTCAGCACGTCAACCCCGGTATACCACATCGCTCCAATTCACTCTATTCCTTGCCCTCCTTTCACCCTCCTGCATGCTCAGGCCCCGATCACACAAAATCTTTTACACTCCATCTTTCCACCTCCAATTTGGTCTCCCTCTTCTCCTCGTTCCCTCCACCTCCGACACATATATCTCTTGGTCAATCTTTCCTCACTCATTCTCTCCATGTGCCCGAACCATTTCAAAACACCCTCTTCTGCTCTCTCAACCACGCTCTTTTTATTTCCACACATCTCTCTTACCCTTACGTTACTTACTCGATCAAACCACCTCACACCACACATTGTCCTCAAACATCTCATTTCCAGCACATCCATCCTCCTGCGCACAACTCTATCCATAGTCCACGCCTCGCAACCATACAACATTGTTGGAACCACTATTCCTTCAAACATACCCATTTTTGCTTTCCGAGATAATGTTCTCGACTTCCACACATTCTTCAAGGCTCCCAGAATTTTCGCCCCCTCCCCCACCCTATGATCCACTTCCGCTTCCATGGTTCCATCCGCTGCCAGATCCACTCCCACATATCTAAAACACTTCACTTCCTCCAGTTTTTCTCCATTCAAACTCACCTCCCAATTGACTTGACCCTCAACCCTACTGTACCTAATAACCTTGCTCTTATTCACATTTACTCTTAACTTTCTTCTTTCACACACTTTACCAAACTCAGTCACCACCTTCTGCAATTTCTCACATGAATCAGCCACCAGCGCTGTATCATCAGCGAACAACAACTGACTCACTCCCAAGCTCTCTCATCCCCAACAGACTTCATACTTGCCCCTCTTTCCAAAACTCTTGCATTCACCTCCCTAACAACCCCATCCATAAACAAATTAAACAACCATGGAGACATCACACACCCCTGCCGCAAACCTACATTCACTGAGAACCAATCACTTTCCTCTCTTCCTACACGTACACATGCCTTATATCCTCGATATATATATATATATATATATATATATATATATATATATATATATATATATATATATATACGTAATCCAATAACGCTCTCTGGCCATCTCTCCTACTTACATAAGTATACTTATGTATATCTCGCTTTTTAAACCAGGTATTCCCAATCATCAGTCCTTTTTCAGCACATAAATCTACAAGCTCTTCACCATTTCCATTTACAACACTGAACACCCCATGCATACCAATTATTCCCTCAACTGCCACATTACTCACCTTTGCATTCAAATCACCCATCACTATAACCCGGTCTCGTGCATCAAAACCGCTAACACACTCATTTAGCTGCTCCCAAAACACTTGCCTCTCATGATCTTTCTTCTCATGCCCAGGTGCATATGCACCAATAATCACCCACCTCTCTCCATCAACTTTCAATTTTACCCATATTAATCGAGAATTTACTTTCTTACATTCTATCACATACTCCCACAACTCCTGTTTCAGGAGTATTGCTACTCCTTCCCTTGCTCTTGTCCTCTCACTAACCCCTGACTTCACTCCCCAGACATTTCCAAACCACTCTTCCCCTTTACCCTTGAGCTTCGTTTCACTCAGAGCCAAAACATCCAGGTTCCTTTCCTCAAACATACTACCTATCTCTCCTTTTTTCACATCTTGGTTACATCCACACACATTTAGGCACCCCACTCTGAGCCTTCGAGGAGGATGATCACTCCCCGCGTGACTCCTTCTTCTGTTTCCCATTTTAGAAAGTTAATACAAGGAGGGGAGGATTTCCGGCCCCCCGCTCCCGTCCCCTCTAGTCGCTTTCTATGACACGCGAGGAATACGTGGGAAGTATTCTTTCACCCCTATCCCCAGGGATAATATACATATATATATACATATACACACACACACACACACACACACATATGCACATACACACACACACACACATACATATATATATACATATGAAAAATGTAAGAAACAATTTAGAAAACAAACTTTTAGCTTGAAATGAATGAAAAAAAAATGAATGTCACATAATGGTTCAACCTCTGGCTATGGAAAGGAAATGTACAATTTATTCACACAAACGTCAATAGCAGTTCTCATCAATTTCACCACTGTGTCAATAAGCTTCACTGTCTAAGCTACATTTTTCTCCAACTTCACTATTTTCTTGTCAAAAACACCATGCATGAAAACTATCACTCCATTAACACAACTATAAACATTTACTTCCCCTTTAAAAGTTCTGGGGAAGTCTGTCTCGATACACTGCGGCGAGGCGACGCGACGCTGACACAATCACTGACACAATATCACTTCTGCCTCCTCAAGTCAATCTCTCAGCCACAGTGCAGGCCTTCATCGTCGAAATCGGTCTTCTGGAGGTTACCGTTGTCGATGGGTGTGACCATGTCCTTGCTGGAGTTGCAGCCCAGTAGTTGAGGATGGGCTGGAGTTGTAGATCCAGCTGAAATCATAGCATCAGTTGGAACTCTTAAGAGAGGTCGGAGCTTCTCTCTTCAGTAGATGAAATATTATCTTCTTGTGTGTGTGTATCTGTTTAGTCGTCACTGTCGTATGCATAGTCACTTGGCTTGTTAAGGCCGGGGGGGGGGGGGGGGGGGGGGGGAATAGTGGATACGCAAGCAGTAGATGAAAATTTACGAAAATCTCCTCTCCCTCAACCCGTCTTCTGTTGGAGTCGCGTGCACAGGTAAAAAAAAAAAAAAAAAAAAAAAAAAAAAAAAAAAAAAAAAAAAAATTGACAGGCGTGCGAAAGAGAGACTTTTGGATGTTAATGTGCTGAGAGGTGCAACTGGAGGGATGTCTGATCATTATCTTGTGGAGGCTAAGGTGAAGATTAGTATGGGTTTTCAGAAAAGAGGAGTGAATGTTGGGGTGAAGAAGGTGGTGAGAGTAAGTGAGCTTGGGAAGGAGACCTGTGTGGGGAAGTACCAGGAGAGACTGTGTACAGAATGGAAAAAGGTGAGAGCAGTGGAAGTAAGGGGAGTGGGGGAGGAATGGGATGTATTTAGGGAATCAGTGATGGATTGCGCAAAAGATGCTTGTGGCATGAGAAGAGTGGGAGGTGGGCTGTTTAGAAAGGGTAGTGAGTGGTGGGATGAAGAAGTAAGAGTATTAGTGAAAGAGAAGAGAGAGGCATTTGGACGATTTTTGCAGGGAAAAAATGCAATTGAGTGGGAGAAGTATAAAAGAAAGAGACAGGAGGTCAAGAGAAAGGTGCAAGAGGTGAAAAAAAGGGCAAATGAGAGTTGGGGTGAGAGACTATCAGTAAATTTTAGGGAAAATAAAAAGATGTTCTGGAAGGAGGTAAATAGGGTGCGTAAGACAAGGGAGCAAATGGGAACTTCAGTGAAGGGCGTAAATGGGGAGGTGATAACAAGTAGCGGTGATGTGAGAAGGAGATGGAATGAGTATTTTGAAGGTTTGTTGAATGTGTCTGATGACAGAGTGGCAGATATAGGGTGTTTTGGTCGAGGTGGTGTGCAAAGTGAGAGGGTTAGGGAAAATGATTTGGTAAACAGAGAAGAGGTAGTAAAAGCTTTGCGGAAGATGAAAGCCGGCAAGGCAGCAGGTTTGGATGGTATTGCAGTGGAATTTATTAAGAAAGGGGGTGACTGTATTGTTGACTGGTTGGTAAGGTTATTTAATGTATGTATGACTCATGGTGAGGTGCCTGAGGATTGGCGGAATGCGTGCATAGTGCCATTGTACAAAGGCAAAGGGGATAAGAGTGAGTGCTCAAATTACAGAGGTATAAGTTTGTTGAGTATTCCTGGTAAATTATATGGGAGGGTATTGATTGAGAGGGTGAAGGCATGTACAGAGCATCAGATTGGGGAAGAGCAGTGCGGTTTCAGAAGTGGTAGAGGATGTGTGGATCAGGTGTTTGCTTTGAAGAATGTATGTGAGAAATACTTAGAAAAGCAAATGGATTTGTATGTAGCATTTATGGATCTGGAGAAGGCATATGATAGAGTTGATAGAGATGCTCTGTGGAAGGTATTAAGAATATATGGTGTGGGAGGCAAGTTGTTAGAAGCAGTGAAAAGTTTTTATCGAGGATGTAAGGCATGTGTACGTGTAGGAAGAGAGGAAAGTGATTGGTTCTCAGTGAATGTAGGTTTGCGGCAGGGGTGTGTGATGTCTCCATGGTTGTTTAATTTGTTTATGGATGGGGTTGTAAGGGAGGTAAATGCAAGAGTCCTGGAAAGAGGGGCAAGTATGAAGTCTGTTGGGGATGAGAGAGCTTGGGAAGTGAGTCAGTTGTTGTTCGCTGATGATACAGCGCTGGTGGCTGATTCATGTGAGAAACTGCAGAAGCTGGTGACTGAGTTTGGTAAAGTGTGTGGAAGAAGAAAGTTGAGAGTAAATGTGAATAAGAGCAAGGTTATTATGTACAGTAGGGGTGAGGGTCAAGTCAATTGGGAGGTGAGTTTGAATGGAGAAAAACTGGAGGAAGTGAAGTGTTTTAGATATCTGGGAGTGGATCTGTCAGCGGATGGAACCATGGAAGCGGAAGTGGATCATAGGGTGGGGGAGGGGGCGAAAATTTTGGGAGCCTTGAAAAATGTGTGGAAGTCGAGAACACTATCTCGGAAAGCAAAAATGGGTATGTTTGAGGGAATAGTGGTTCCAACAATGTTGTATGGTTGCGAGGCGTGGGCTGTGGATAGAGATGTGCGCAGGAGGATGGATGTGCTGGAAATGAGATGTTTGAGGACAATGTGTGGTGTGAGGTGGTTTGATCGAGTAAGTAACGTAAGGGTAAGAGAGATGTGTGGAAATAAAAAGAGCGTGGTTGAGAGAGCAGAAGAGGGTGTTTTGAAATGGTTTGGGCACATGGAGAGAATGAGTGAGGAGAGATTGACCAAGAGGATATATGTGTCGGAGGTGGAGGGAACGAGGAGAAGAGGGAGACCAAATTGGAGGTGGAAAGATGGAGTGAAAAAGATTTTGTGTGATCGGGGCCTGAACATGCAGGAGGGTGAAAGGAGGGCAAGAAATAGAGTGAATTGGAGTCATGTGGTATACAGGGGTTGACGTGCTGTCAGTGGATTGAAGCAAGGCATGTGAAGCGTCTGGGGTAAACCATGGAAAGCTGTGTAGGTATGTGTATTTGCGTGTGTGGACGTGTGTATGTACATGTGTATGGGGGGGGGGGGGGGGGTTGGGCCATTTCTTTCGTCTGTTTCCTTGCGCTACCTCGCAAACGCGGGAGACAGCGACAAAGTATAAAAAAAAAAAAAAAAAAAAAAAAAAAATATATATATATATATATATATATATATATATATATATATATATATATATATATATATATATGGTAAAGTGTGTGAAAGAAGAAAGTTAAGAATAAATGTGAATAAGAGCAAGGTTATTAGGTACAGTAGGGTTGAGGGTCAAGTCGATTGGGAGGTGAGTTTGAATGGAGAAAAACTGGAGGAAGTGAAGTGTTTTAGATATCTGGGAGTGGATCTGGCAGCGGATGGAACCATGGAAGCGGAAGTGGATCATAGGGTGGGGGAGGGGGCGAAAATTCTGGGGGCCTTGAAGAATGTGTGGAAGTCGAGAACATTATCTCGGAAAGCAAAAATGGGTATGTTTGAAGGAATAGTGGTTCCAACAATGTTGTATGGTTGCGAGGCCTGGGCTATGGATAGAGTTGTGCGCAGGAGGATGGATGTGCTGGAAATGAGATGTTTGAGGACAATGTGTGGTGTGAGGTGGTTTGATCGAGTGAGTAACGTAAGGGTAAGAGAGATGTGTGGAAATAAAAAGAGCGTGGTTGAGAGAGCAGAAGAGGGTGTTTTGAAGTGGTTTGGGCACATGGAGAGGATGAGTGAGGAAAGATTGACCAAGAGGATATATGTGTCGGAGGTGGAGGGAACAAGGAGAAGAGGGAGACCAAATTGGAGGTGGAAAGATGGAGTGAAAAAGATTTTGTGTGATCGGGGCCTGAACATGCAGGAGGGTGAAAGGAGGGCAAGGAATAGAGTGAATTGGAGCGATGTGGTATACCGGGGCTGACGTGCTGTCAGTGGATTGAATCAAGACATGTGAAGCGTCTGGGGTAAACCATGGAAAGCTGTGTAGGTATGTATATTTGCATGTGTGGACGTATGTATATACATGTGTATGGGGGGGGGTTGGGCCATTTCTTTCGTCTGTTTCCTTGCGCTACCTCGCAAACGCGGGAGACAGCGACAAAGTATAAAAAAAAAATATATATATATATATATATATATATATATATATATATATATATATATATATATATATATATATATGTATATATCCCTGGGGATAGGGGAGAAAGAATACTTCCCACGCATTCCTCACGTGTCAAGAAGGCGTCTAAATGGGACGGGAGCGGAGAGCTAGAAACCTTCGCCTCCTTGTACTTTAACTTTCTAAAAGGGGAAACAGAAGAAGGAGTCACGCGAAGAGTGCTCATCCTCCTCAAAGGCTCAGATTGGGGTGTCTAAATGTGTGTGGATATATCGAAGATGAAAAAAAAGGAGAGATAGGTAGTATGTTTGAGGAAAGGAACCTGGATATTTTGGCTCTGAGTGAAACGAAGCTCAATGGTAAAGGGGAAGAGTGGTTTTGATATGTTTTGGGAGTAAAGTCAGGGATGAAAGGTGAAACGGGAGCAAAGGAAGGAGTAGCACTACTCCTGAAACAGATGTTGTGGGAGTATGTGATAGAGTGTAAGAAAGCAAACTTTATATTGATATTATTAAAACTGAAAGTGGATGGAGAAAGATTGGTGATTATTAGTGCCTATGCACCTGGGCATGAGAAGAACGATCATGAGAGGCAAGTGTTTTGGGAGCAGCTGAGTGAGTGTGTTAGCAGTTTTAATGCACAAGACCGGGTTATAGTGATGATTGATTTGAACGCAAAAGTGAGTAAAGTGGCAGTTGAGGGAACAATTGGTGTACATGGGGTGTTCGGTGTTGTAAATGAAAACGGTGTAGAGCTTGTAGATTTGTGTACTGAAAAAGGACGGTTGACTGGGAATACCTGGTTTAAGAAGAGAGATATACATAAGTATACGTGTGTAAGTAGGAGAGATGGCTAGAGAGCGCTATTGGATTACGTGTTAATTGATAGGCGCGTAAAAGAGAGACTTTTGGATGTTGACGTGCTGAGAGGTGCAACTGGAGGGATGTCTGATCATTATCTTGTGGAGGCGAAGGTGAAGATTTGTAGAGGATTTCAGAAAAGCAGGGAGAATGTTGGGGTGAAGAGAATGGTAAGAGTAAGTAAGCTTCGGAAGGAGACTTGTGTGAGGAAGTACCAGAAGAGACTGAGTGCAGAATGAAAAAAGGTGAGAGCAAAGGACGTAAGGGAAGTAGGGGAGGAATGGGATGTATTTAGGGAAGCAGTGATGGCTTGCGCAAAAGATGCTTGTGGCTTGAGAATCGTGGGAGGTAGGCAAATTAGAAAGGGTAGTGAGTGGTTGGATGGAGAAGTAAGATTGTTAGTGAAAAAGAAGAGAGAGGCATTTTGACGAGTTTTGCTGCGAACTAGTGAAAATGGCTGGGAGATGTACAAAAGCAAGAGGAGGAGGTCAAGAGAAAGGCGCAAGAGGTGAAAAAGAGGGCAAATGAGAGTTGGGGTGAGAGAGTATCATTAAATCTTAGGAAGGATAAAAAGATGTTTTGGAAGGAGGGAACATCGGTGAAAAGGGTTAACTGGGAGATAACAAGTACTATTGATGTGAGAAGTAGATGGAATGAGTATTTTGAAGGTTTGTTGAATGTGTTAGAGGATAGAGTGGCATATATAGGATGTTTTGGTCGAGGTAGTGTGCAAAGTGTAAGGGGTCAGGGACAATGATTTGGTAAACAGAGAAGAGGTAGTAAAAGCTTTGCGGAAGATGAAAGCCGGCAAAGCAGTGGGTTTGGATGGGATTGGCGTGGAATTTATTAAAAAAGGGGGTGACTGTATTGTTGACTGGTTGGTGAGGATATTCAATGTGCGTATGGCTTATGTTGAAGTGCCTAAGAATTGGCGGAATGCATGCATAGTGCCATTGTACAAAGGCAAAGGGGATAAAGGTGAGTGTTCAAATTGCTTAGCTATGAGTTTCTTGAGTTTTCTTGGGAAATTATATGGGAGGATAATGATTGAGAGGCTGAAGGCATGTACAGAGCATCAGACTTTGGAAGAGCAGCGTGGATTCAGAAGTGGTAGAGGGTGTGTGGATCAGGTGTTTGTTTTGAAGAATGTATGTGAGAAATACTTAGAAAAACAAATGGATTTGTACGTAGCATTTATGGATCTGGAGAAGGCATATGATAGAGTTGATAGAGATGCTCTGTGGAAGGTATTAAGAATATATGGTGTAGGAGGCAAGTTGTTAGAAGCAGTGAAAAGTTTTTATCGAGGATGTAAGGCATGTGTACGAGTAGGAAGGGAGGAAAGTGATTGGTTCTCAGTGAATGTAGGTTTGTGGCAGGGGCGTGTGACATCTCTATGGTTGTTTAATTCTTTTTGTGGATGGTGTTGTTAGGGAGGTGAATGCAAGAGTTTTGGAGAGAGGGGCAAGTATGCAACCTGTTGTGGATGAGAGAGCTTGAGAAGTGAGTCAGTTGTTGTGCGCTGATGATACAGCGCTGGTTGCTGATTCGGGTGAAAAACTGCAGAAGTTGGTGACTGAGTTTGGTAAAGTGTGTGAAAGAAGAAATGTGCTAGTTAATGTGAATAAGAGGAAGGTACAGTAGGGTTGAGGGACGAGTCAACTGGGAGGTAAGTTTGAATGGAGAAAAACTGGAGGAAGTGAAGTGTTTTAGATATCTGGGAGTGGATTTGGCAGTGGATGGAACCATAGAAGCGGAAGTGAGTCACAGGGTGGTGGAGGGGGCGAAAGTTCTCGGAGCGTTGAAGAATGTGTGAAAGTCGAGAACATTATCTCGGAAAGCAAAAATGGTTATGTTTGAAGGAATAGTGGTTCCAACAATGTTATATGTTTGCGAGGCGTGGGCTATAGATAGAGTTGTGCAGAGGAGGGTGGATGTGGTGGAAATGAGATGTTTGAGGACAATATGTGGTGTGAGGTGGTTTCATCGAGTAAGTAATATTAGGGTAAGAGAGATGTGTGGTAATAAAAACAGTGTGGTTGAGAGAGCAGAAGAGGGAGTTTTGAAATGGTTTGGTCACATGGGGAGAATGAGTGAGGAAAGATTGACCAAGAGGATATATGTGTCAGAGGCGGAGGGAACGAGAAGTGGGAGACGAAATTGGAGGTGGAAAGATGGAGTGAAAAAGATTTTGAGTGGCCGGGGCCTGAACATGCTGGAGGGTGAAAGGTGTAGAAAGAATAGAGTGAATTGGTATGATGTGGTATACCGGGATCGACGTGCTGTCAATGGATTGAACCAGGGGGTGTGAAGCGTCTGGGGTAAACTATGGAAAGTTTTGTGGGGCCTGGATGTGGAAAGGGAGCTGTGTTTCAGTGCATTATACATGACAGCTAGAGACTGAGTGTGAACGAATGTGGTCTTTGTTGTCTTTTCCTAGCGCTACCTCGCGCACATGCGGGGGGAGGAGGTTGTTATTTCATGTGTGGCGGGGTGGCGATAGGAATGAATAAAGGCAGACAGTATGAATTATGTACATGTGTATATATGTACATGTCTGTATGTGTTGAGATGTATAGGTATGTATATTTGCGTGTGGACGTGTATGTATATTCATGTGTATTTGGGTGGGTTGGGCCATTCTTTCGTCTGTTTCCTTGTGCTACCTCGCTAACGCGGGAGACAACGACAAAGCAAACAAATAAAATAATAAATAAATATATATATATATATATATATATATATATATATATATATATATATATATATATATATATATATATATATATATATATACATATATATATATATATATATATATATATATATATATATATATATACATATATATATATGTGTGTGTGTGTGTGTGTGTGTGTGGCTGGTAGCGTGTATATATGTGGCTGGTAGCATGTATATATGTCACTGGTAGCGTGTGTCTATGTGACTGGTAGCGTATTTATATGTGGCTAGTAGAGTGTATATATGTGGCTGGTAGTGAGCATATATGTGGCTGGTAGCGCTTATATATGTTCCTTATAGCGAGTATTTAAGTGGCTGATAGCGTGTATATATGTGGCTGGTAGCGAGTATATATATAGCTGATAGCGAGTATATATGTGGGTGGTAGTGAGCATATATCTGGCTTCTAGCGTATATATATATATATATATATATATATATATATATATATATATATATATATATATATATATATATATATATATATATTTATATATATATATATATATATATATATATATATGTGGCTGATAGCGTGTATACATGTGGCTGGTAGCGCGTATTTGAATGTGGCTGATAGCGTGTATATATGTGGCTGGTAGCGAGTATATATATGTGTGGCTGGTAGCGTGTATATATGTGGCTGGAAGCGTGTATATAGAACTCTTGGTGAATGTGGCACTAGGTATTATGTTGGTCAGTCGGGGGACAGAATTGGAAACACGGAAACGCCAGTGTGGCTACGCTGTCAGAAGTTACCAACACACAAGAGTCTCATATAAAGTCTCTTTTGACCGCTATATACATTGGCACCTTCATAAGTACGAGCTTCTAGAGAGGAGAGTTGTGGAATCTTTTCTTATTCGCCTGTTAATTGAAGAAATAAGGAAATGAATTCAAGCCCTGGTCATATATCGTGAGACAAGTTGTCGACGCAAACCTTAGGTTGAGCAGCTAAGTTGAGCTTACCGCTCTCCACGCCTAATTTACTTGGATCACCTTGTTCCACCTGTGTTTGTGTCAGTGAAGCTGTGTGATGGATATACATATATATATATATATATATATATATATATATATATATATATATATATATATATATATATATATATATATATATTTTTTTTTTGCTTTGTCGCTGTCTCCCACGTTTGCGAGGTAGCGCAAGGAAACAGACGAAAGAAATGGCCCAACCCACCCCCATACACATGTATATACATACACGTCCACACACGCAAATATACATACCTACACAGCTTTCCATGGTTTACCCCAGACGCTTCACATGCCCTGATTCAATCCACTGACAGCACGTCAACCCCGATATACCACATCGATCCAATTCACTCTATTCCTTGCCCTCCTTTCACCCTCCTGAATGTTCAGGCCCCGATCACACAAAATCTTTTTCACTCCATCTTTCCACCTCCAATTTGATCTCCCACTTCTCGTTGCCTCCACCTCCGACACATATATCCTCTTGGTCAATCTTTCCTCACTCATTCTCTCCATGTGACCAAACCATTTCAAAACACCCTCTTCTGCTCTCTCAACCACGCTCTTTTTATTTCCACGCATCTCTCTTACCCTTACGTTACTTACTCGATCAAACCACCTCACACCACACATTGTCCTCAAACATCTCATTTCCAGCACATCCACCCTCATGCGCACAACTCTATCCATAGCCCACGCCTCGCAACCATACAACATTGTTGGAACCACTATTCCTTAAAACATACCCTTTTTTGCTTTCCGAGATAATGTTCTCGACTTCCACACATTCTTCAAGGCTCCCAGGATTTTCGCCCCCTCCCCCACCCTATGATCCACTTCCGCTTCCATGGTTCCATCCGCTGCCAGATCCACTCCCAGATATCTAAAACACTTTACTTCCTCCAGTTTTTCTCCATTCAAACTTACCTCCCAATTGACTTGACCCTCAGCCCTACTGTACCTAATAACCTTGCTCTTATTCACATTTACTCTTAACTTTCTTCTTTCACACACTTTACCAAACTCAGTTACCAGCTTCTGCAGTTTCTCACATGAATCAGCCACCAGCGCTGTATCATCAGCGAACAACAACTGACTCACTTCCCAAGCTCTCACATCCAGAACAGACTTCATACTTGCCCCTCTTTCCAAAACTCTTGCATTCACCTCCCTAACAACCCCATCCATAAACAAATTAAACAACCATGGAGACATCACACACCCCTGCCGCCAACCTACATTCACTGAGAACCAATCACTTTCCTATCTTTCTATACGTACACATGCCTTACATCCTCGATAAAAACTTTTCACTGCTTCTAACAACTTACCTCCCACACCATATATTCTTAATACCTTCCACAGAGCATCTCTATCAACCCTATCATATGCCTTCTCCAGATGCCATAAATGCTTCTTACAAATCGATATCTTTCTCTAAGTATTTCTCACTTATTTGTCAAAGCAAACACCTGATCCACACATCCTCTACCACTTCTGAAACCACACTGCTCTACCCCAATCTGATGCTCTGCGTATGTCTTTACTCTCTCAATCAATTCCTTCCCATATAATTTCCCGGTAATACTCAACAAACTTATGCTTCTGATACCTATGTAGTTTGAACACTCACCTTTACCTCCTTTGCCTTTGTACAATGGCACTATGCATGCGCTCCGCCAATCCTCATGCACTTCACCATAGTCCATACATAAATTGTATATCCTTAACAACCAATCAACAACACAGTCACCCCCTTTTTAATGAATTCTACTGCAGTACCGTCGAGCCCACCGCCTTGCCGGATTTCATCTTCCACAAGGCTTTCATTACCTCTTCTCTCTTCACCAAATCATTCTCCCTGACCCTCTCACTTCGTGCACCATCCCGACAAAAACACCCTGTATCTGCCACTCTATCATCAAACACATTCAGCAAACCTTCAAAATACTCACTCCATCACTATCTGTTATCACTTCCCCACTTGCTCCCTTCACCGATGTTCCCATTTGTTCTCTTGTCTTACACACTTTATCTACCTCCTTCCAGAACATTTTTTATTCTTCCTAAAATTTAATGATACTCTCTCATCCCAACTCTCATTTGCCCTCTTCTTCAACTCTTTCACATTTCTCTTGACCTCTTGACGCTTTCTTTTACACATCTCACAGTATTCCCTGCATGTCGTAGAAGGCGACTGAAAGGGGAGGGAGCGGGTGGCTGGAAATCCTCCCCTCTCGTTTTTTTCAATTTTCCAAAAGAAGGACCAGAGAAGGGGGCCAGGTGAGGATATTCCCTCAAAGGCCCAGTCCTCTGTTCTTAACGCTACCTCGCTAACGCGGGAAATGGCGAATAGTACGAAAGAAAAAGATATATATATATATATATATATATATATATATATATATATATATATATATATATATATATATATATATATATATATATATATATATATATATTCAGGATTAGTTGCTGATAGATTCCTCAGTACTTTCATGTCATTTCTGGTGCCAGTTACAGAATGTGGAATATTAAAGAAGAAATAAAAAGAGCCACTTACAATATTTGTTCATTTTCCCTATCAATAAGAAAACAGTGCGATGTCAATATGCGATCGGTGACTAATAGTCTTGCTTTTGTTTTATCCGCTATACAATGTTTGCAATATCTGAGACCGACCCGTTACCGATATCGATTTTCAGATCTCACCTAACACTGAAAACCTACAGTACTGAGACGAAAGCTGCGGGAAGGAAGATAGAGAGAGTAAGCGCCGGTAGAATAATGAAAAAACCACTTCAGGTTCACTGTAGGTACTCCCTACACACTACTCGGGCTTCACGTGGTGCATTTTTTTAATGTTCTGCGCAGGAATTCCATAAAGACCGCGCAGGTCAACATGGTGGGAGCCTGGTCATAGTTAAGTATGAACAGATGAATTCTTCAGTGTTCTCACAAAAATTATTGGATGACTAAGGCATATATAATATACATATATATATATATATATATATATATATATATATATATATATATATATATATATATATATATATATATATATATATATATATATATATATATATATATATATATATATATATATATATATATATATATATATATATATATATATATATATATATATACTTGCCCTGGTTCAATCCATTGACAGCACGTCGACCCCGGTATACCACATCGCTCCAATTCACTCTATTCCTTGCACGCCTTTCACCCTCCTGCATGTTCAGGCCCCGATCACTCAAAATCTTTTTCACTCCATCTTTCCACCTCCAATTTGGTCTCCCACTTCACCTCGTTCCCTCCACCTTCGACACATATATCCTCTTGGTCAATCTTTCCCCACTCATTCTCTCCATGTGACCAAACCATTTCAAAACACCCTCTTCTGCTCTCTAAACCACACTCTTTTTATTTCCACACATCTCTCTCACCCTTACATTACTTACTCGATAAAACCACCTCACACCACATATTGTCCTCAAACATCTCATTTCCAGCACATCCACCCTCATGCGCACAACTCTATCCATAGCCCACGCCTCGCAACCATACAACATTGTTGGAACCACTGTTCCTTCAAACATACCCATTTTTGCTTTCCGAGATAATGTTCTCGACTTCCAAACATTCTTCAAGGCCCCCAGAATTTTCGCCCCCTTCCCCCACCCTATGATTCACTTCCACTTCCATGGTTCCATCCGCTGCCAGATCCACTCCCAGATATCTAAAACACTTCACTTCCTCCAGCTTTTCTCCATTCAAACTTACCTCCCAATTGACTTGACCCTCAACACAACTGTACCTAATAACCTTGCTCTTATTCACATTTACTCTTAACTTTCTTCTTTCACACACTTTACCAAATTCAGTCACCAGCTTCTGCAGTTTCTCACATGAATCAGCCAACAGCGCTGTATCATCAGCGAACAACAACTGACTCACTTCCCAAGCTCTCTCATCCACAACAGACTGCATACTTGCCCCTCTTTCCAAAACTCTTGCATTCACCTCCCTAACAACCCCATCCATAAACATATTAAACAACCATGGAGACATCACACACCCCTGCCGCAAACCTACATTCACTGAGAACCAATCATTTTCCTCTCTTCCTACACGTACACATGCCTTACATCCTCGATAAAAACTTTTCACTGCTTCTAACAACTTGCCTCCCACACCATATATTCTTAAAACCTTCCACAGAGCATCTCTATCAACTCTATCATATGCCTTCTCCAGATCCATAAATGCTACATACAAATCCATTTGTTTTTCTAAGTATTTCTCACATACATTCTTCAAAGCAAACACCTGATCCACACATCCTCTACCACTACTGAAACCACACTGCTCTTCCCCAATCTGATGCTCTGTACATGCCTTCACCCTCTCAATCAATTCCCTCCCATATAATTTAGCAGGAATACTCAACAAACTTATACCTCTGTAATTTGAGCACTCACTCTTATCCCCTTTGCCTTTGTACAATGGCACTATGCAAGCATTCTACTAATCCTCAGGCACCTCACCATGAATTATACATACATTGAATAACCTTACCAACCAGTCAACAATACAGTCACCCCCTTTTTTAATAAATTCCACAGCAATACCATCCAAACCTGCTGCTTTGCTGGCTTTCATCTTCCGTAAAGCTTTTACTACCTCTTCTCTATTTATCCAAATCATTTTCCCTAACCCTCTCACTTTGCACACCACCTCGACCAAGACACCCCACATCTGCCACTCTATCATCAAACACATTCAACAACCTTCACAATACTCACTCCATCTCCTTCTCACATCACCACTACTTGTTATCACCTCCCCATTAGCGCCCTTCACTGAAGTTCCCATTTGCTCCCTTGTCTTACGCACTTTGTTTACCTCCTTCCAAAACATTTTTTTTATTCTCCCTGAAATTTGATGATACTCTCTCACCCCAACTCTCATTTGCCCTCTTTTTCACCTCTTGCATATATATATATATATATATATATATATATATATATATATATATATATATATATATATATATATATATATATATATATATATATATATATATATATATATCATCCCAGAGATAATATATATATATATATATATATATATATATATATATATATATATATATATATATATATATATATATATATATATATATATATATATCGAGGATGTAAGGCATGTGTATGTGTAGGAAGAGAGGAAAGTGATTGGTTCTCAGTGAATGTAGGTTTGCGGCAGGGGTGTGTGATGTCTCCATGGTTGTTTAATTTGTTTATGGATGGGGTTGTTAGGGAGGTGAATGCAAGAGTTTTGGAAAGAGGGGCAAGTATGAAGTCTGTTGTGGATGAGAGAGCTTGGGAAGTGAGTCTGTTGTTGTTCGCTGATGATACAGCGCTGGTGGCTGATTCATGTGAGAAACTGCAGAAGCTGGTGACTGAGTTTGGTAAAGTGTGTGGAAGAGGAAAGTTAAGAGTAAATGTGAATAAGAGCAAGGTTATTAGGTACAGTAGGGTTGAGGGTCAAGTCAATTGGGAGGTGAGTTTGAATGGAGAAAAACTGGAGGAAGTGAAGTGTTTTAGATATCTGGGAGTGGATCTGGCAGCGGATGGAACCATGGGAGCGGAAGTGGATCATAGGGTGGGGGAGGGGGCGAAAATTCTGGGAGCCTTGAAGAATGTGTGGAAGTCGAGAACATTATCTCGGAAAGCAAAAATGGGTATGTTTGAAGGAATAGTGGTTCCAACAATGTTGTATGGTTGTGAGGCGTGGGCTATGGATAGAGTTGTGTGCAGGAGGATGGATGTGCTGGAAATGAGATGTTTGAGGACAATGTGTGGTGTGAGGTGGTTTGATCGAGTAAGTAACGTAAGGGTAAGAGAGATATGTGGAAATAAAAAGAGCGTGGTTGAGAGAGCAGAAGAGGGTGTTTTGAAATGGTTTGGGCACATGGAGAGAATGAGTGAGGAAAGATTGACCAAGAGGATATATGTGTCGGAGGTGGAGGGAACGAGGAGAAGAGGGAGACCAAATTGGAGGTGGAAAGATGGAATGAAAAAGATTTTGTGTGATCGGGGCCTGAACATGCAGGAGGGTGAAAGGAGGGCAAGGAATAGAGTGAATTGGAGCGATGTGGTATACCGGGGTTGACGTGCTGTCAGTGGATTGAATCAAGGCATGTGAAGCATCTGGGGTAAACCATGGAAAGCTGTGTAGGTATGTATATTTGCGTGTGTGGACGTATGTATATACATGTGTATGGGGGTGGGTTGGGCCATTTCTTTCGTCTGTTTCCTTGCGCTACCTCGCAAACGCGGGAGACAGCGAGAAAGCAAAAAAAAAAAAAAAAAAAAAAATATATATATATATATATATATATATATATATATCATCCCCAGAGATAATATATATATATATATATATATATATATATATATATATATATATATATATATATATATATATATATATATATATATATATATATATATATATATATATATATATATATATATATATATATATATATATATATATATATATATATATATATATATATATATTATCCCTCGGGATAGGGGAGAAAGAATATTTCCCACGTATTCCCTGCGTGTCGTAGAAGGCGACTAAAAGGGAAGGGAGCGGGGGGCTGGAAATCCTCCCCTCTTCTTTTTTTTTTTTCCCCAAAGAAGGAACAGAGAAGGGGGCCAGATGAGGATATTCCCTCAAAGGCCCAGTCCTCTGTTCTTAACGCTACCTCGCTAACGCGGGAAATGGCGAATAGTATGAAAGAGAGAATGTATATATATATATATATATATATATATATATATATATATATATATATATATATATATATATATATATATATATATATATATATATATTTATATATATATACATATATATATATATATATATATATATATATATATATGTGTGTGTGTGTGTGTGTGTGTGTGTGTGTGTGTGTATACTGGAAAGGATCACAATTTTGCGCGTGATCTAGATATTCCTGTGAGTCCACGGGGAAAATGAAACACGAAAAGTTCCCAAGTGCACTTTCGTGTAATAATCACATCATCAGGGGAGACACAAGAGAGAAATATAACAGTCAGTTGATATACATGGAACAGACGAAGCTAGGACGCCATTTGGCAAACATGTGATTGTCGAAAACATACAACGAGCGTTCATAAACATATCATTTTACAAATCTTATCAACAATAAAGTTATCTAATTTGTATAGACCATCACTAATATCAAGATTATAATTCTTTGTGTGTTTAATAATAGAAGATTCAATGATATTTCTCTTGGTAATAGAGTTAGAGTTAACAACTGAGATGTCGTTACTCCAGTCAATACAATGGTCATAGTTTTTAACATGATAAAACAAGACATTTGATTCTTGTCCCGTTCTTATACTATATCTATGTTGCTTAAGTCTAACAGAAAGATCCTTACCCGTCTGACCAACATGAAATTTATCACAGTTTCCGCAAGGAACTTTATAGATGCAACCAAGAGAATTTTCTGGTGAATTCCTGATTAAGATATTCTTTATTGTATTATTGTTGCTAAAGGCAACATTTACATTAAAGGGTTTAAGCAACATGGGAAGCAAAGTGAAATTATTATCAAAAGGGAGAACTAAAAGATTCTTGGTGTCAACGGGAGGTTTGGGCTCAAACTCTATAACCGCTAGCATGCCTGCCTCTTGCACAGGGGTCCTGGGTTCGATCCTGGCTGTTGGAGGTTTGTATGTTCTATGAAGGTGCGCGTTCATATGTACTTTATTCGTATTCATATACCTCCTCGTTGTACAATTAGGTTCGGTAAAACGCTATCAGCTGGCTATGTGCGTCTGTTCGGAAACAACCGGTATAGACCCCGTTGCTCACCATTGTGAGACGAAGGGTATTCGAGTACTTAGTATTTCGAATAGTTGTTTCCTATTATACAGTCCCATAGCCTAGCGGTTAGCATGCCTGCCTCTTGCACAGGGGTCCCGGGTTCGATCCTGGCTGTTGGAGGTTTGTATGTTCTATGATATATATATATATATATATATATATATATATATATATATATATATTGATTGAGAGGGTGAAGGCATGTACAAAGCATCAGATTGGGGAAGAGCAGTGTGGTTTCAAAAGTGGTAGAGGATGTGTGGATCAGGTGTTTGCTTTGAAGAATGTATGTGAGAAATACTTAGTAAAGCAAATGGATTTGTATGTAGCATTTATGGATCTGGAGAGGGCATATGATAGAGATGATAGAGATGCTCTGTGGAAGGTATCAAGAATATATGGTGTGGGAGGCAAGTTGTTAGAAGCAGTGAAAAGTTTTTATCGAGGATGTAAGGCATGTGTACGTGTAGGAATAGAGGAAAGTGATTGGTCCTCAGTGAATGTAGGTTTGCGGCAGGGGTGTGTGATGTCTCCATGGTTGTTTAATTTGTTTATGGATGGGGTTGTTAGGGAGGTGAATGCAAGAGTTTTGGAAAGAGGGGAAGTATGCAGTCTGCTGTGGATGAGAGAGCTTATGAAGTGAGTCAGTTGTTGTTCGCTGATGATACAGCGCTGGTGGCTGATTCATGTGAGAAACTGCAGAAGCTGGTGACTGAGTTTGGTAAAGTGTGTGAAAGAAGAAAGTTAAGAGTAAATGTAAATAAGAACAAGGTTATTAGGTACAGTAGTGTTGAGGGTCAAATCAATTGGCAGGTAAATTTGAATGGAGAAAAACTGGAGGAAGTAAAGTGTTTTAGATATCTGGGGGTTGATCTGGCAGCGGATGGAACCATGGAAGCGGAAGTGAATCATAGGATAGGGGAGGGGGTAAAATTCTGGGAGCCTTGAAAAATGTATGGAAGTCAAGAACATTATCTCGGAAAGCAAAAATGGGTATGTTTGAAGGAATAGTGGTTCCAACAATGTTGTATGGTTGCGAGGCGTGGACTATAGACAGAGTTGTGCGCAGGAGGGTGGATGTGATGGAAATGAAATGTTTGAGGACAATATGTGGTGTGAGGTGGTTTGATCGAGTAAGTAATGTAAGGGTAAGAGAGAAGTGTGGTAATAAAAAGAGTGTGGTTGAGAGAGCAGAAGAGGATGTTTTGAAATGGTTTGGTTACATGGAAAGAATGAGTGAGGAAAGATTGACCAAGAGGATATATGTGTCGGAGGTGGAGGGAACGAGAAGTGGGAGACCAAATTGGAGGTGGAAAGATGTAGTGAAAAAGATTTTGAGTGATCGGGGCCTGAACATGCAGGAGGGTGAAAGGCGTGCAAGGAATAGAGTGAATTGGAACGATGTGGTATACCGGGGTCGACGTGCTATCAATGGATTGAACCAGGGCATGTGAGGCGTCTGGGGTAAACCATAGAATGTTCCGTGTGGCCTGGATGTGGAAAGGGAGGTGTGATTTCGGTGCATTATTATATGACATCTAGAGACTGAGTGTGAACGAATGTGGCCTTTGTTGTCTTTTCCTAGCGCTACCTCGCACACATGAGGAGGGAATAAATAAAGGCAGACAGTATGGATTATGTACATGTGCATATATGTATATGTCTGTGTGTCACATACTCCCACACTCCCACAACTCCTATTTCAGGAGTAGTGCTACTCCTTCCCTTGCTCTTTCCCTCTCACTAACCCCTGACTTTACTCCCAAGACATTTCCAAACCACTCTTCCCCTTTACCCTTGAGCTTCGTTTCACTCAGAGCCAAAACATCCAGGTTCCTTTCCACAAACATAATACCTATCTCTCCTTTTTTTCATCTTGGTTACATCCACACATATTTAGACACCCCAATCTGAGCCTTCGAGGAGGATGAACACTCCCCGCGTGACTCCTTCTTCTGTTTCCCCTTTTAGAAAGTTAAAATACAAGGAGGGGAGGGTTTCTGGCCCCCCGCTCTTGTCCCCTTCTACGACACGTGAGGAATGCGTGGGAAGTATTCTTTCTCCCCTATCCCCAGGGATATATATATATATATATATATATATATATATATATATATATATATATATATATATATATATTTTTTTTTTTTTGCTTTGTCGCTGTCTCCCGCGTTTGCGAGGTAGCGCAAGGAAACAGACGAAAGAAATGGCCCAACCCACCCCCATACACATGTATATACATACGTCCACACACGCAAATATACATACCTACACAGCTTTCCATGGTTTACACCAGACGCTTCACATGCCTTGATTCAATCCACTGACAGCACGTCAACCCCGGTATACCACATCGCTCCAATTCACTCTATTCCTTGCCCTCCTTTCACCCTCCTGCATGTTCAGGCCCCGATCACACAAAATCTTTTTCACTCCATCTTTCCACTTCCAATTTGGTCTCCCTCATCTCCTCGTTCCCTCCACCTCCGACACATATATCCTCTTGGTCAATCTTTCCTCACTCATTCTCTCTGTGTGCCCAAACCATTTCAAAACACCCTCTTTTGCTCTCTCAACCACGCTCTTTTTATTTCCACACATCTCTCTTACCCTTACGTTACTTACTCGATCAACCCACCTCACACCACACATTGTCCTCAAACATCTCATTTCCAGCACATCCATCCTCCTGCGCACAACTCTATCCATAGTCCACGCCTCGCAACCATACAACATTGTTGGAACCACTATTCCTTCAAACATACCCATTTTTGCTTTCCGAGATAATGTTCTCGACTTCCACACATTCTTCAAGGCTCCCAGAATTTTCGCCCCCTCCCCCACCCTATGATCCACTTCCGCTTCCATGGGGATAGGGGAGAAAGAATACTTCCCACGTATTCCTTGCGTGTCGTAGAAGGCGACTATAAGGAAAGGGAGCGGGGGGCTGGAAATCCTCCCCTCTCTTTTTTTTTTATTTTCCAAAAGAAGGAACAGAGAAGGGGGCCAGGTGAGGATATTCCCTCAAAGGCCCAGTCCTCTGTTCTTAACGCTACCTTGCTATCGCGGGAAATGGCGAACAGTATGAAAGAAAGAAATATATATATATATATATATATATATATATATATATATATATATATATATATATATATATATATATATATATATATATATATATATATACGCGAAATGTATAGGTATTCATATGTGCTTGTTTGGATGTGTATATTTATACATGTGTATGTGGGTGTGTTGGGCCATTCTTTGCTCTGTTTCCTTGCGCTACCTCGCTAACGCGAGAGATAGCGACAAATTATAATTGATAGATAAAGAGGGGCAAGTATGAAGTCTGTTGGGGATGAGAGAGCTTGGGAAGTGAGTCAGTTGTTGTTCGCTGATGATACAGCGCTGGTGGCTGATTCATGTGAGAAACTGCAGAAGCTGGTGACTGAGTTTGGTAAAGTGTGTGAAAGAAGAAAGTTGAGAGTAAATGTGAATAAGAGCAAGGTTATTAGGTACAGTAGGGGTGAGGGTCAAGTCAATTGGGAGGTGAGTTTGAATGGAGAAAAACTGGAGGAAGTGAAGTGTTTTAGATATCTGGGAGTGGATCTGTCAGCGGATGGAACCATGGAAGCGGAAGTGGATCATAGGGTGGGGGAGGGGGCGAAAATTTTGGGAGCCTTGAAAAATGTGTGGAAGTCGAGAACATTATCTCGGAAAGCAAAAATGGGTATGTTTGAGGGAATAGTGGTTCCAACAATGTTGTATGGTTGCGAGGCGTGGGCTATGGATAGAGATGTGCGCAGGAGGATGGATGTGCTGGAAATGAGATGTTTGAGGACAATGTGTGGTGTGAGGTGGTTTGATCGAGTAAGTAACGTAAGGGTAAGAGAGATGTGTGGAAATAAAAAGAGCGTGGTTGAGAGAGCAGAAGAGGGTGTTTTGAAATGGTTTGGGCACATGGAGAGAATGAGTGAGGAGAGATTGACCAAGAGGATATATGTGTCGGAGGTGGAGGGAACGAGGAGAAGAGGGAGACCAAATTGGAGGTGGAAAGATGGAGTGAAAAAGATTTTGTGTGATCGGGGCCTGAACATGCAGGAGGGTGAAAGGAGGGCAAGAAATAGAGTGAATTGGAGTCATGTGGTATACAGGGGTTGACGTGCTGTCAGTGGATTGAAGCAAGGCATGTGAAGCGTCTGGGGTAAACCATGGAAAGCTGTGTAGGTATGTATATTTGCGTGTGTGGACGTGTGTATGTATATGTGTATGGGGGGGGGTTGGGCCATTTCTTTCGTCTGTTTCCTTCCGCTACCTCGCAAACGCGGGAGACAGCGACAAAGTATAAAAAAAAAAAAAGTATATATATATATATATATATATATATATATATATATATATGTATGTGTGTGTGTGTGTGTGTGTGTGTGTGTATAACGTCTAGCTAGAGCCAGGTACTCATTTCATCGACCACAACACTGAGGCGTGAACGACCAGTTGAGTTGTTGACTGTGGACTGACTACCGGAGCAAGGACTTGAACCTATGCGCTTGACTCTGTGCGGTCCGTGAATGCGTCATCGTCAGGAATTCTAACCATTACACCACGAATGTTTGGAGATAAGATCTGCTTACGGAGATGTAAAGGCGTTATCAAAATGAATCATTATTCCGTAAACATTACGCATATTTCCATTATGATCCGGTCAGCAACAGGCATGAAGGGGATCACTGCCCTTTCAGCAGATAGTGGTGTGACGTCCTGTTTTATCGATGTACGTTTAAATGAAAATATAATTCTACGTATATGTGAGTCGTACTATGGGACATTACCATCTCTGAGCATGACGGTACAATGGTCGAACATACTGGTACGATCTGGAATGTCATGGTTTATGGCTATCAAGGTTCAGGTTAAAGGCCAAATTATCATGGCCAAGGGTCGTACCGTCGTGCTCTAGAGCCGTACTGTTGTGATCATGGGTCATACAGTCTTACTGTAGGATCCTGCTCGTACAGCTGTGTTTATGGGACTGAAGTATATCTGGAGAAACATCACTCCATCTGAACTTATCAACATTCCAATTCACTACGTAAGTCCTTCCTTTGTTGTTATCGGATATCTTGAGTGCCTCCTAGATATCACAATCTTCCATTTTCGATTATCTTTAACTTAAGTAAAAAAGCAATCCTCAACATGCAAGAAGGCCCATCTCTACCGGTCAGGTATTCTGCACCTCACCGAACTTCACTCCATCATACATAATCATCAGGGAAAGTTGATCAGCAGCTTTACATATCATTTTATGTAAATGTATTCTCTATGACAAATATAACTTCTACACAGAAACGAAGAATTGATTTACCATTAATCCTAAACCTTTATCCAGAAATGGAATCATAATTTATAGATGAATAAAAGTGTGCTAATCTATACTCACAACTAAATCTGTAATGGTATTTTCAGCTAGATTCTCCTGAAAGGCCGGAGCCACCTTACCACTTAGGGCGACCATGAAGAATGGATCAGTTACTTGAAACATTTATCGAAGTTTAATCATGTCCTTTCACCTGAAAACAGTCAGGAAAAATACTGACCTTAAGAAGATAGTTGTGATCGCTTGTCATTATTTATGTTATAAACTGGAGTCTTTTATTAACCGCTAAAATGTCTTTTTTTAATGTCGGAATTCAAGGTTGGTTGGGCTTTAAGCATATCACCTGCCAGGGTCGAGCGAAATGAAGCAATATCAAGCGATATCTACCGTTGTTGCTTGTTGTTCGAAATTAAGCCTTCCTCTACAACTCAAGAGATGCGGGCCCTATGCTCTAGGGCGGCCACGACAGTGGTAAGGGACCTAAGCACTGGGTCTAGAGGGATGGGCCTGTTATCCCACCCCGGCCCCACGAGAGCCAGGCTCGCTCTGATATCTACCAAGTGGAAAAACTTCCTTACGTGCTTCAGGGGTTAAGGCTGGTTCTAGGACTAACACACACCTTCAGTGTGTATGCTGGCCTCACAGTACATGGTACAGTCCTGGTCCCACAGTACTTGATACAGTCCTGGTCCCACAGTATATGTTACAGACCTAGTCCCGCAGTACATGTTACAGACCTGGTCCCATAATACATGGTACAGTTCTGGTCCCACAGTACCTGGTACAATCCTGGTCCCACAGTACATGCTACAGACCTGGTCCCACAGTACATGGTACAATCCTAATCCCACAAAGCATGTTACAGTCCTAGTCCCTCAGTACATAGTACAGTCCTGGTCTCACAGTACATGTTACAGACCTGGCCCCATAGTACATGGGACATTCCCAATCCCACAGTACAAAGTACAATTCTAATCCTACAGTACATGGTACAATCCTGGTCCCTCAGTGAATGTTACAGTCCTGGTCCCATAGTACATGGTACAGCCCTGGACCCACAGCACATGGTACAATCCTGGTCCCAGAGTACATGTTACAGCCCTGGACCCACAGTGCATGGTACAATCCTGGTCCAACAGTAAATGTTACGGCCCTGGGCCCACAGTACATGGTACAGTCCTAATCCTAGAGTATATGGTACACTCCTGGTCCCACATTACATGTTACAGCCCTGGTCACACGGTACATGTTACAGTCCTCGTCCCAAAGTACATGATACAATCCTGTTCTCACAGTAAATGCTAAAGCCCTGGTCCCACAGTACACGTTACAGCCTTGGTCCCACAGGACATGTTACAGCCCTGGTTCCACAGTGCATGGTACAATCCTGGTCCCACAGTACATGGTGCAGCCCTGGTCCAAAAGTACACGGTACAATCTTGTTCCCACAGTACATGGTACAGCCCTGGTCCTACAGGACATGTTACAGCCCCGGTCCCACAGTCCAGGGTACAATCCTGGTCCCACAGTAAATGTTACAGCCCTGGGCCCACAGGACATGGTACAGTCCTAATCCTACAGTATATGGTACACTCCTGGTCCCACATTACATGTTACAGCCCTGGTCACACGGTACATGTTACAGTCCTCGTTCCAAAGTACATGATACAATCCTGTTCTCACAGTACGTGTTAAAGCCCCGGTCCCAAAGTACACGGTAGAATCATGGTCGCACAGTACATGTTACAGACCTGATTCCACAGTACATGGTACAGTTCTGGTCCCAGAGTACATGTTACAGCTCTGGTCCAACAATATATGGTACAATCTCGATCCCAGAGTACATGGTACAATCCTGGTCCCACAATACACCGTACAAACCTGGTCCCGTATTACATGGTACTGTCTTGGTGTGTATATATATGTATACGTTGCGATGTATAGGTATGTGTATGTGCTGTGTGTGGACATGTATATGTGGGTGGGTTGGGCCATTCTTTCGTCTGTTTCCTTGCGCTACCTCGTTAACGCGGGAGACAGCGACAAAGTACACTAAATAAATAGATAAATGACTAAATAAATAAATAAATATATATATATATATATATATATATATGTATATATATATATATATATATATATATATATATATATATATATATATATATATATATATATATATATATATATATATATATATATAAATTTGGCCTTGTAGTGGGGATAGGGGATTAAGAATACTTCCCACGTATTCCCTGCGTGTCGTAGAAGGCGACTAAAAGGGGAGGGAGCGGGGGGCTGGAAATCCTCCCCTCTCGTTTTTTTTTTTCTTTTTTTTTTTAATTTTTCAAAAGAAGGAACAGAAGGGGCCAGGTGAGGATATTCCAAAAAAGGCCCAGTCCTCTGTTCCTAACGCTACCTCGCTAACGCGGGAAATGGCGAATAGTTTAAAAGAAAGAAAAATACATAAATACATCCCATTCCACCCCACTCCCCTTACCTCCTTTGTTCTCACCTTTTTCCATTCTGTACTCAGTCTCTCCTGGTACTTCCTCACACAAGTCTCCTTCCCAAGCTCACTTACTCTCACCACTCTCTTCACCCCAACATTCTCTCTTCTTTTCTGAAAACCTCTACAAATCTTCACCTTCGCTTCCACAAGATAAGGATCAGACATCCCTCCAGTTGCACCTCTCAGCATATTAACATCCAAAAGTATCTCTTTCGCGCGTCTATCAATTAACACTTAATCCAATAACGCTCTCTGGCCATCTCTCCTACTTACATACGTATACTTATGTATATCTCTCTTTTTAAACCAGGTATTTCCAATCACCAGTCATTTTTCAGCACATAAATCTACAAGCTCTTCACCATTTCCATTCACAACACTGAACACTCCATGTATACCAATTATTCCCTCAACTGCCACACTAATCACCTTTGCATTCAAATCACCCATCACTATAACCCGGTCTCGTGCATCAAAACCACTAACACACTCATTCAAATGCTCCCAAAACACTTGCCTCTCATGATCTTTCTTCTCATGCCCAGGCGCATAGGCACCAATAATCACCCATCTTTCTCTATCAACTTTCAGTTTTACCCATATCAATCTGGAGTTTACTTTCTTACACTCTATCACATACTCCCACCACTCCTGTTTCAGGAGTAATGCTACTCCCTCCCTTGCTCTTGTCCTCTCACTAATCCCTGACTTTACTCTCAAGACATGCCCAAAGCACTCATCCCCTTTACCCTTAAGCCTCGTTTCACTCAGAGCCAAAACATCCAGGTTCCTTTCCTCAAACTTGATGCCTATCTCTCCTTTTTTCTCATCTTGGTTACATCCACACACATTTAGACACCGCAATCTGAGCCTTCGAGGAGCTTGAGCACTCCCCACGTGACTCCTTCTTCTGTTTCCCCTTTTAGAAAGTTAAAATACAAGGAGGGGAGGGTATCTAGCCCTCCGCTCCCGCCCCCTTTGGTTGCCTTCTACGACACGTGAGGAATGCGTGGGAAATATTCTTTCTCCCCTATCCCCATGGATATCTCCCCTATCCCCAGGGATAAGGGAAGCAGTGATGGCTTGCGCAAAAGATGCTTGTGGCATGAGAAGCGTGGTAGGTGGGCAGATTAGATAGGGTTGTGAGTGGTGGGATAAAGAAGTAAGATTATTAGTGAAAGAGAAGAGAGAGGCATTTGTACGATTTTTGCTGGGAAATAATGCAAATGAGTGGGAGATGTATAAAAGAAAGAGGCAGGAGGTCAGGAGAATGGTGCAAGCGGTGAAAAAGAGGGCAAATGAGAGTTGGGGTGCTAGTGTATCATTAAATTTTTGGGAGAATAAAAGGATGTTTTGGAAGGAGGTAAATAAAGTGCGTAAGACAAGGGAACAAATGGGAACTTAAGTGAAGGGGGCTAATGGGGAGGTGATAACAAGTAGTGGTGATGTGAGAAGGAGATGGAGTTAGTATTTTGAAGGTTTGTTGAATGTGTTTGATGGTAGAGTGGCAGATATAGGGTGTTTTGGTCGAGGTGGTGTGCAAAGTGAGAGGGTTAGGGAGGATGATTTGGTAAACAGAGAAGAGGTAGTAAAAGCTTTGCGGAAGATGAAAGCCGGCAAGGCAGCGGGTTTGGATGGTATTGCAGCGGAATTTATCAAAAAAGGGGGTGACTGTATTGTTGACTGGTTGGTAAGGTTATTTAATGTATGTATGACTCATGGTGAGGTGCCTGAGGATTGGCGGAATGCTTGCATTGTGCCATTGTACAAAGGCAAAGGAGATAAAAGTGAGTGCTCAAATTACAGAGGTATATGTTTGTTGAGTATTCCTGGGAAATTATATGGGAGGGTATTGATTGAGAGGGTGAAGGCATTCACAGAGCATCAGATTGGGGAAGAGCAATGTGGTTTCAGAAGTGATAGAGATGTTTGCTTTGAAGAATGTATGTGAGAAATACTTAGAAAAGCAAATGGGTTTGTACGTAGTATTTTTGGATCTGGAGAAGGCATATGATAGAGTTGATAAAGATGCTATGTGGAAGGTATTAAGAATATACGGTGTGGTAGGCAAGTTATTAGAAGCAGTGAAAAGTTTTTATCGAGGATGTAAGGCATGTGTACGTGTAGGAAGAGAGGAAAGTGATTGGTTCCCAGTGAGTGTAGGTTTGCGGCAGGGGTGTGTGATGTCTCCGTGGTTGTCTAATTTGTTTATGGATGGGGTTGTTAGGGATGTAAATGCAAGAGTTTTGGAAAGAGGGGCAAGTATGCAGTCTTGTGAATGAGAGAGCTTGGGAAGTGAGTCCGTTGTTGTTCGCTGATGATACAGCGCTGGTGGCTGATTCGTGTGAGAAACTGCAGAAGCTGGTGACTGAGTTTGGTAAAGTGTGTGAAAGAAGAAAGCTGAGAGTAAATGTGAATAAGAGCAAGGTTATTAGGTACAGTAGGGCTGAGGGACAAGTCAATTGGGAGGTAAGTTTGAATGGAGAAAAACTGGAGGAAGTGAAGTGGTTTAGGTATCTGGGAGTGGATTTGGCAGCATATGGAACCATGTAAGTGGAAGTGAATCACAGGGTGGGGAAGGGGCGAAAGTTCTGGGAGCGTTGAAAAATGTGTGGAAGTCAAGAACGTTACCTTGGAAAGCAAAAATGGGTATGTTTGAAGGAATAGTGGTTCCAATAATGCTATATGGTCGCGAGGCGTGGGCTATAGATTGAGTTGTGCGGAGGAAGGTGAATGTGCTAGAAATGAGATGTTTGAGGACAATATGTGGTGTGAGGTGGTTTCATCGGGTAAGTAATAATAGGGTAAGAGAGATGTGTGGTAATAAAAAGAGTGTGGTTGAGAGAGTAGAAGAGGGTGTTTTGAAATGGTTTGGTCACATGGAGAGAAAGAGTGAGGAAAGATTGACCAAGAGGATATATGTGTCAGAGGTGGAGGGAACGAGAAGTGGGAGACCTAATTGGAGGGGGAAAGATGGAGTGAAAAAGAGTTTGAGTGATCGGGGCCTGAACATGCAGGAAGGTGAAAGGCGAGCAAGGAATAGAGTTAATTGGAACGCTGTGGTATACCGGGGTCGACTTGTCGTCAATGGATTGAACCAGGGCATGTGAAGCGTTTGGTGTAAACCATGGAAAGTTCTGTAGTGCCTGGATGTGGAAAGGGAGCTGTGTTTCGGTGTATCATTACATGGCATCTAGAGACACAGTGTGAAAGAATGTGGCCTTTGTTGTCTTTTCCTAGCGCTACCTCGCGCACATGCAGGGGAGGGGGTTGGTATTTTATGTGTGGTGGGGCGGCGATAGGAATGAATAAAGGCAGACAGTATGAATTATGTACATGTGTATATATGTATATGTCTGTGTGTGTATATATATGTATACGTTGAGATGTATGGGTATGTATATTTGCGTGTGGGGACTTGTATATATATACATGTGTATGTGGGTGGGTTGGGCCATTCTTTCGTCTCTTTCCTTGCGCTACCTCGCAAACGCGGGAGATAGCGACAAAGCAAAATAAATAAATAAATATATATATATATATATATATATATATATATATATATATATATATATATATATATATATATATATATATATATATATACATATATATATATGTATATACATATTTTCTTTTCTTTCATACTATTCGCCATTTCGCGCCTCAGCGAGGTAGCGTCAAGAACAGAGGACTGGGCCTCTGAGGGAATATCCTCACCTGGCCCCCTTCTCTGTTCCTTCCTTTGGGGGAAAGAAAAAAAGAAAAAAAAGAAAAAAAATGAGAGGGGAAGATTTCCAGCCCCCCG
This sequence comes from Panulirus ornatus, assembly GCF_036320965.1. Lineage (NCBI taxonomy): Eukaryota > Metazoa > Arthropoda > Malacostraca > Decapoda > Palinuridae > Panulirus > Panulirus ornatus. The sequence goes on along the minus strand of NC_092256.1, from coordinate 5,081,632 downwards.
CTCCCTTCCCTTTTAGTCGCCTTCTACGACACGCAGGGAATACGTGGGAAGTATTCTTTCTCCCCTATCCCTATGGATGTATATATATATATATATATATATATATATATATATATATATATATATATATATATATATATATATATATTATATATAGGTGACGTCACGATCAAATTTTATGTTTACTAGCTGTCATTCCTATCTTATCTTGGAATTCCGTCATTATCAAAGATACCGATTAAGAGACGGAACTGTGTATGAAATGTAACTCCCCTGTTCTTAAACTGATAAACATATCATTATCTTCACTGCAATACAGTGATTAATGCTTGGAGTCCTTTCCGAATTGTCATATACTTGGAACCCTATTGTTGTTTGTTGAAAAAATGGAAATACATTTTATGATTACGCTAGCTGAGACGGGAAGGACAACTGATTACCCTCCTCAGTTCCTTTTCACTAATAATATATAGCCTTGGGGTAGGGAAGGAAGAATTCTACCTCCTTATTCCATGCATGTCGTAGATGGCGACTGAAGGTGGCAGGAAAAGTTCCCCTTTTTGTATTTCAATTTGTAACACCGGATACAGAAGAATGAGCCTAGCGGGGGTGCTCATTCTTCTCGAAGGCACAGACTGGAATGTCTGAACGTGTGTGGATATGACCAAGATGAGATGAGATTAGAAATAGGAAGTATATTTGGGGAACGACACTTGGATGTTCTGGCTCTGAATGAAACGAAGTTCAAGTGTAAAGTGGAAGAATGGATTACAAATATCGTAGGAATAAAGTTAGTGGTGGCGAGAGGACACGAGCTATGGAGGGAGGAACATTAATCCTGAAGCAGGAGCTATGTAAGTGTGTGTTAAAGAGTGTAACAAAATGAATTCTGGATTGATGTGGGTAAAACTGAAAGTGGAAGGCGAGAGATGGGTAATTACTGGTGCATATGCACTGGTCATGAGATGAAAGATAATAAAAGGCAAGTGTTTTGGGAGCAGCTGAGCAAGTATATCAGCATTTAGATGTACGAAACCAGGTATTAGTGATGGGTGATTTAAATGCAAAGATAACTAATGTTGCAGTTGAAGGTATTATCGGGAGCATAGGGTATTCATTATGAACATATGAATGTAAATGTCGAGCTGTGTGCTGAACAAAGACTGGTGATTGGGAATACCTGGTTTAGATATTAGGACATACATAATGATAACTATGTGAGAAAAGATGGCTAATGGGCATTATTAGACTCCATATTAATTGAAAGCCGCGTAAAAGATAGACTTATGTACGCAAATGTACCGAGAGGGTCAGCTGGTGGGATATCTGATGGAGGCTAGAGTGAAGATTTGTAGAGGTCTTCGAAAAAGACGAAACAATGTCGGGGTGATAAGAATGGTAAGTGTAAGTGAGCTTGCAGATGAGACGTGTGTGAAGAGATTCTAGCAGAGACTGAGTGTAGAACAGCAAAAGGTAAAAGCAAATGACGTGAGGGGAGTGGATGTGGAATGAGAGTATTTAGGGAAGGAGTGATGGCATGTGCAAGAGATGCATGTGGCATGCGAAAGGCGGGAGGTGAGTAGATTAGAAAGGATAGTGACTGGTGGGATAAAGAGGTAAAGTTGCTAGTGCAAGAAGATAGAGAGGCTTATGCATGGTACTTACAGAGGAGGAGTGCATATGACAGAAAGCGACAGGAGGTCAAGAGGAAGGGAAGGTGCAGAGGCTGAAAAAGAGGGTAAATGAGAATTGGAGGGAGAATATTATTAAACTTTTGGAGGTAAATGTGCTATAAGTACACTGAACCAGGAGATGTAAAACGTCCCGGGTATACAATGGTTTCGGTGCATTACATACAACAGCTAGAGAATGAGTGTGAACGAATATGGTCTTTCTTCACCTGTTTCCTGGCGCTACCTCGCTGATGCAGGGCACGGCTATCTGGTGTGGTGGAGAGAAGAAAATGCATATCATCTTTTATCTTCTATATATGTCGGAAAGAATGACGGCGAACAAGTATATGTACGCGTGCATTGTCTCTATACATATTCGCCATTTCCCGCGTTAGCGAGGTACATTTCAAGAACAGATAACAAAGCCTTAGACTGAAAGCTCCTAACTTGGCCCGCTTCTATGTTCTTTGTTTTGCAAGAGCGAAACTGAATAGTTTTTTCCACCCCCTCCCTCAACGCTCTTAGTTACCTTCTATGACACGTGAAGTGTTTTAGATATCTGGGAGTGGATCTGGCAGCGGATGGAACCATGGAAGCGGAAGTGGATCATAGGGTGGGGGAGGGGGCGAAAATTCTGGGAGCCTTGAAGAATGTGTGGAAGTCGAGAACATTATCTCGGAAAGCAAAAATGGGTATGTTTGAAGGAATAGTGGTTCCAACAATGTTGTATGGTTGCGAGGCGTGGGCTATGGATAGAGTTGTGCGCAGGAGGATGGATGTGCTGGAAATGAGATGTTTGAGGACAATGTGTGGTGTGAGGTGGTTTGATCGAGTAAGTAACGTAAGGGTAAGAGAGATGTGTGGAAATAAAAAGAGCGTGGTTGAGAGAGCAGAAGAGGGTGTTTTGAAATGGTTTGGGCACATGGAGAGAATGAGTGAGGAAAGATTGACCAAGAGGATATATGTGTCGGAGGTGGAGGGAACGAGGAGAAGAGGGAGACCAAATTGGAGGTGGAAAGATGGAGTGAAAAAGATTTTGTGTGATCGGGGCCTGAACATGCAGGAGGGTGAAAGGAGGGCAAGGAATAGAGTGAATTGGAGCGATGTGGTATACCGGGGTTGACGTGCTGTCAGTGGATTGAATCAGGGCATGTGAAGCGTCTGGGGTAAACCATGGAAAGCTGTGTAGGTATGTATATTTGCGTGTGTGGACGTATGTATATACATGTGTATGGGGGTGGGTTGGGCCATTTCTTTCGTCTGTTTCCTTGCGCTACCTCGCAAACGCGGGAGACAGCGACAAAGCAAAAAAAAAAAAAAATATATATATATATATATATATATATATATATATATATATATATATATATATATATATATATATATATATATATATATGCATGCATATACACATATGTGAGCGCATACGTGTGTATGTGAATGCTAAGGGATGTGCCTTTTTTGTCTGTCTCCTGGCGCTACGTTGCTAATGCGGGGAACGGCGATCAAGACTCAAAAACAAATATATAAATATATATACATATATATATATATATATATGTATATACATCATACAAACCTCCAACAGCCAGGGTCGAACCAGGGACCCTTGTGCAACAGGTGGGAGCGCTACCGCTAGGCTATGATCGCCTTTCCCTTTGTACAATGGAACTATGCAAGCATTCCACCTCACCATGAGTCATACATACATTAAATAACCTTACCAATTAGTTGACAATACAGTCAACCCCCTTTTTTAAAAAATTCCACTGCAATACCATCCAAACCCGCTGCCTTGCCGGCTTTCATCTTCCGCAAAGCTTTTACTTCCTCTTCTCTGTTAACCAAATCATTCTCCCTAACCCTCTCACTTTGCACACCACCTCGACCAAAACTCCCTACATCTGCCACTCTATCATCAAACACATTCAACATACCTTCAAAATACTCACTCCATCTCCTTCTCATATCAGCAATACTTGTTATCACCTCCCCATTAGCCCCCTTCACTGATGTTCCCATTTGTTCCCTTGTCTTACGCACTTTATTTACCTTCCAAAACATCTTTTTATCCATCCGAAAATTTAATGATCCTCTCTCACCCCAACTCCCGTTTGCCCTCTTTTTCACTTCTAGCACCTTTCTTCTTGACCTCCTGCCTCTTTCTTTTATACATCTCCCAGTCATTTGCATTATTCCCCTGCAAAAATCTTCCAAATGCCTCTCTCTTCTCTTTCACTAACAATCTTTATTCTTCATCCCACCACTCACTACGCTTTCTAATGTGCCCATCTCCCACGCTTCTCATGCTACAAGCATCTTTTGCACATGCCATCACTGCTTCTCTAAATACATACCATTCCTCTCCCACTCCCCTTACGTTTTTTGTTCTCAAGTTTTGCCATTCTGTACTCAGTCTCTCCTTACTTCCTCACACAAGTCTCCTTCCCAAGCTCACTTATATTACCATTCTCTTTACCCCAATATTCTCTCTCCTTTTCTGAAAACCTCTACAAATCTTCACCTTCGCCTCCACAAGATAATGATCAGACATGCCTGCAGTTGCACTTCTCAGCACATTAACATACAAAAGTTTCTCTTTCGCGCGCCTATCAATTAACACGTAATCCAATAACGCTCTATGGCCATCTCTCCTACTTACATACGTATACTTATGTATGTCTCTTTTTAAATCAAGTATTCCCAATCACCAGTCCTTTTTCAGCACATAAAACTACAAGCTCCACACCATTTCCATTTACTACACATAACACCTCCTGTACACCAATAAACCCTCAACTGCCACATTACTCACCTTTGCACTCAAATCACCCATCACTATAACCGGGTCTCGTGCATCAAAACTACTAACACACTCATTCAGCTGCTCCCAAAACACTTGCTTCTAATGATCTTTTTTCTCATGCCCAGGTGCATATGCACCAATAATCACCCATCTCTCTCCATCCACTCTCAGTTTTACCCATATCAATCTAGAGTTTACTTTCTTTCACTCTATCACATACTCCCACAACTCCGGTTTCAGGAGTAGTGCTACTCCTTCCCTTGTTCTTATCCTCTCACTAACCGTGGACTTTACTCCCAAGGCATTCCCAAACCACTCTTCCCCTTTACCCTTGAGCTTCGTTTAACTCAAAGCCAAAAGATCCAGGATCCTTTCCTCCAACATATTACCTATCTCCCACTGTTTTTCGTCTTCGTTACATCCACACACATTTAGACACCCAAATCTGAGCTTTCGAGAACGATGAGCACTCCCCGGGTGACTCTTTCTCCTGTTTCTCCCTTTAGAAAGTTAAATACAATACATGCAAAAATACATACATACATATATATATATATTTATATTTATATATATATATATATATATATATATATATATATATATATATATATATATATATATATATATATATATATATATATATATATATATATATATTTACATATATATATGTATGAGAATTGGAGTGAGAGAGAGTATCATTAAATTTTAGGAAGAATAAAAAGATGTTTTGGAAGGAGGTAAATAAAGTGCGTAAGACAAGGGAACAGATGGGAACTTCAGTGAAGTGGGCTAATGGGGAGGTGATAACAAGTAATAGTGATGTGAGGAGATGGAGTGAGTATTTTGAAGGTTTGTTGAATGTGTTTGATGATAGAGTGGCAGATATAGGGTGTTTTGGTCGAGGTGGTTTGCAAAGTGAGAGAGTTAGGGAGAATTTATTAAAAAAGGGGGTGACTGTATTGTTGACTGGTTGGTAAGGTTATTTGATGTATGTATGACTCATGGTGAGGTGCCTGAGGATTGGCGGAATGCTTGCTTAATGCCATTGTACAAAGGCAAAGGGGATAAAAGTGAGTGTACAAATTACAGAGGGATAAGTTTGTTGAGTATTCCTGTTAAATTATATGGGAAGGTATTGATTGAGAGGGTGAAGGCATGTACAGAGCGAGAGATTGGGGAAGAGCAGTGTGGTTTCAAAAGTGGTAAAGGATTCGTGGATCAGGTGTTTGCTTTGAAGAATGTATGTGAGAAATGCTTAGAAAAGCAAATGGATTTGTATGTAGCATTTACGGATCTGGAGAGTTGATAGAGATGCTCTGTGGAAGGTATTAAGAATATATGGTGTGGGAGGCAAGTTGTTAGAAGCAGTGAAAAGTTTTTATCGAGGATGTAAGGCATTCGTACGTGTAGGAAGAGAGGAAAGTGATTGGTTCTCAGCGAGCGTAGGTTTGCGGCAGGGGTGTGTGATGTCTCCATAGTTGTTTAATTTGTTTATGGATGGGGTTGTTAGGGAGGTGAATGCAAGAGTTTTGGAAAGAGGGGCAAGTATGCAGTCTGTTTTGGTTGAGAGAGCCTGGGAAGTGAGTCAGTTGTTGTTCGCTGATGATACAGCGCTGGTGGCTGATTCATGTGAGAAACTGCAGAAGCTGGTGACAGAGTGTGGTAAAGTGTGTGAAAGAAGAAAGTTGAGAGTAAATGGGAATAAGAGTAAGGTTATTAGGTACAGTAGGGTTGAGGGTCAAGTCAATTGGGAGGTAAGTTTGAATGGAGAAAAACTGGAGGAAGTAAAGTGTTTTAGATATCTGGGAGTGGATTTGGCAGCGGATGGAACCATGGAAGCGGAAGTGAATCATAGGGTGGGGGAGGAGGCGAAAATTCTGGGAGCGTTGAAGAATCTGTGGAAGTCAAGAACATTATCTCGGAAAGCAAAAAGAGATATGTTTGAAGGAATAGTGGTTCCAACAATGTTGTATGGTTGCGAGGCGTGGGCTATGGATTGAGTTGTGCGGAGGAGGGTCGATATGCTGGAAATGAGATATTTGAGGACAATATGTGGTGTGAGGTGGTTTGATCGGGTAAGTAATAATAGGGTAAGACAGATGTGTGGTAATAAAAATAGTGTGGTTGAGAGAGCAGAAGAGGGTGTTTTGAAATGGTTTGGTCACATGGAGAGAATGAGTGAGGAGAGATTGACCAAGACGATATATGTGTCAGAGGTGGAGGGAACGAGGAGAAGTGGGAGACTAAATTGGAGGTGGAAAGATGGAGTGAAAAAGATTTTGAGTGATCGGGGCCTGAATATGTAGGAGGGTGAAAGGCGTTCAAGGAATAGAGTGAATTGGAACGATGTGGTATACCGGGGTCGATGTGCTGTCAATGGATTGAACCAGGGCATGTGAAGCGTCTTGGGTAAACCATGGACAGTTCTGTGAGGCCTGGATGTGGAAAGGTAGCTGTGGTTTCAGTGCATCATTACATGACAGCTAGCGACTGAGTGTGAACGAATGTGGCCTTTGTGATCTTTTCCTAGCGCTACCTCACACACATGAGGGGGAAGGGGGTTGTTAGTTCATCTGTGGCGGGTTGGCGATGGGAATCAATAAAGGCAGACAGTATGAATTATGTGCATGTGTATATCTGTATATGTCTGTGTGTGTAAATATATGTATACCTTGAGATGTATAGGTATGTATATTTGCGTGTGTGGACGTGTATGTATATACATATGTATATGGGTGGGTTGGGCCATATATATATATCCCTGGGGATAGGGGAGAAAGAATACTTCCCACGCATTCCTCACGTGTCGTTGAAGGCGACTAGAGGGGACGGGAGCGGGGGTCCAGGTATCCTCCCCTCCTTGTATTTTAACTTTCTAAAATATGGGAAACAGATGAAGGAGTCACACGGGAAGTGCTCATCCTCCTCGAAGGCTCAGATTGGGGTGTCTAAATGTGTGTGGATGTAACCAAAATGTGAAAAAAAGAGATAGGTAGTATGTTTGAGGAAAGGAACCTGGATGTTTTGGCTCTGAGTTAAAGGAAGCTTAAGGGTAAAGGGGAAGAGTGGTTTGGGAATGTCTTGGGAGTAAAGTCAGGGGTTAGTGAGAAGACAAGAGCAAGGGAAGGAGTAGCACTACTCCTGAAACAGGAGTTGTAGGAGTATGTGATAGAATGTAAGAAAGTAAATTCTAGATTGATAAGAATAAAACTGAAAGTTGATGGAGAGAGTTGTGTGATTATTGGCGCATATGCACCTGGGCGTGAGAAGAAAGATCATGAGAGGCAAGTGTTTTGGGAGCAGCTGAATGAGTGTGTTAGTGGTTTTGGTGCACAAGACCGGGCTATAGTGATGGATGATTTGAATGCAAAGGTGAGTAATGTGGCAGTTGAGGGAATAATTGGTGTACATGGGGTGTTCAGTGTTGTAAATGGAAATGTTGAAGAGCTTGTAGATTTATGTGCTGAAAAAGGACTGGTGACTGGGAATACCTGGTTTAAAAAGCGAATTATACATAAGTATACGTATGTAAGTAGGAGAGATGGCCAGAGAGCGTTATTGGATTACGTGTTAATTGATTGGCGCGCGAAAGAGAGACTTTTGGATGTTAATGTGCTGAGAAGTGCAACTGGAGGGATGTCTGATCATTATCTTGTGGAGGCGAAGGTGAAGATTTGTATGGGTTTTCAGAAAAGAAGAATGTTGGGGTGAAGAGGGTGGTGAGAGTAAGTGAGCTTGGAAGGAGACTTGTGTGAGGAAGTACCAGGAGAGACTGAATACAGAATGGAAAAAGGTGAGAACAAAGGACATAAGGGGAGTGGGGGAGGAATGGGATGTATTTAGGGAATCAGTGATGGAGTGCGCAAAAGATGCTTGTGGCATGAGAAGCGTGAGAGGTGGGTTGATTAGAAAGGGTAGTGAGTGGTGGGATGAAGAAGTAAGATTATTGGTGAAAGAGAAGATAGAGGCATTTGGACGATTTTTGCAAGGAAAAAATGCAAATGAGTGAGAGATGTATAAAAGAAAGAGACAGGAGGTCAAGAGAAAGGTGCAAGAGGTGAAAAAGAGTGCAAATGAGAGTTGGGGTGAGAGGGTATCATTAAATTTGAGGGAGAATGAAAAGATGTTCTGGAAGGAGGTATATAACGTGCGTAAGACAAGGGAGCAAATGGGAACTTCAGTGAACGGGGCTAATGGGGAGGTGATAACAAGTAGTGGTGATGTGAGAAGGAGATGGAGCGAGTATTTTGAAGGTTTGTTGAATGTGTTTGATGATAGAGTGGCAGATATAGGGTGTTTTGGTCGAGGTGGTGTGCAAAGTGAGAGGATTAGGGAAAATGATTTGGTAAACAGAGAAGAGGTAGTAAAAGCTTTGCGAAAGATGAAAGCCGGCAAGGCAGCAGGTTTAGATGGTATTGCAGTAGAATGTATTAAAAAAGGGGGTGACTGTATTGTTGACTGGTTGGTAAGGTTATTTAATGTATGTATGATTCATGGTGAGGTGCCTGAGGATGGCGGAATGCGTGCATAGTGGCATTGTACAAGGGCAAAGCGGATAAGAGTGAGTGCTCAAATTACAGAGGCATACGTTTGTTGAGTATTCCTGGTAAATCATATGGGAGGGTATTGATTGAGAGGGTGAAGGCATGTACAGAGCATCAGATTGGGGAAGAGCAGTGTGGTTTCAGAAGTGGTAGAGGATGTGTGGATCAGGTGTTTACTTTGAAGTATGTATGTGAGAAATACTTAGAAAAACAAATGGTTTTGTATGTAGCACCTCACCATGAATCATACATATATTGAATAACCTTACCAACCAGTCAACAATACAGTCACCACTTTTTTTAATAAATTTCACCGCAATACCATCCAAACCTGCTGCCTTGCCGGCTTTCATCTTCCGCAAAGCTTTTACTATCTCATCTCTGTTTACCAAATCATTTTCCCTAACCCTCTCACTTTTCACACCACCTCGACCAAAACACCCTATATCTACCACTCTATCATCAAACACATTCACAAACCTTCAAAATACTCACTCCATCTCCTTCTCACATCACCACTACTTGTGGTCACCTCACCATTAGCCCCCTTCACTGAAGTTCCCATTTGCTCCCTTGTCTTACGCACTTTATTTACCTCCTTCCAGAACATCTTTTTATTCTCCCTAAAATTTAATGATACTTTCTCACCCCAACTCGCATTTGCCCTCTTTTTCACCTCTTGCATCTTTCTCTTGACTTCCCGTCTCTTTCTTTTATACATCTCCCACTCATTTGCATTTTTTCCCTGCAAAAATCGTCCACATGCCTCTCACTTCTCTTTCACTAATAATCTTACTTCTTCATCCCACCACTCACTACCCTTTCTAATCAACTCACCACCCACGCTTCTCATGTCATTAGCATCTTTTGCGGAAGCCATCACTGCTTCCCTAAATACGTCCCATTCCTCCCCCACTCCCCTTACCTCCTTTGTTCTCACCTTTTTCAATTCTGTACTCAGTCTCTCCTGGTACTCTCTGACACAAGTCTCCTTCCCAAGCTCACTTACTCTCACCACCCTCTTCACCCCAACATTCTCTCTTCTTTCTGAAAACCTATACAAATCTTCACCTTCGCCTCCACAAGATAATGATCAGACATCCCTCCAGTTGCACCTCTCAGCAAGTCTCTCTTTCGCGCGCCTGTCAATTAACACGTAATCAAATAACGCTCTCTGGCCATCTCTCCTACTCACACACGTATAATTATGTATATCTCGCTTTTGAAATCAGGTATTCCCAATCACCAGCTCTTCACCATTTCCATTTACAACACTGAACACCCCATGAATACCAATTATTCCCTCAACTGCCACATTACTCACCTTTGCATTGAAATCACCTATCACTATAACCCGGCCTTGTGTATGAAAACCACTAACACACTCATTCAGCTGCTCCCAAAACACTTGCCTATCATGATCTTTTTTCTCATGCCTAGGTGCATATGCTCCAATAATCACCCATCTCTCTCCATCAACTTTCAGTTTTACCATATGAATCTAGAATTTACTTTCTTACATTCTATCACATACTCCCACCACTCCTGTTTCAGGAGTAGTGCTACTCCTTCCCTTGCTCTTGTCCTCTCACTACCCCTGACTTTACTCCCAAGACATTCCCAAACCACTAGTCCCCTTTACCCTTAAGCTTCGTTTCACTCAGAGCCAATACATCCAGGTTCCTTTCCTCAAACATACTACCTATCTCTCTTTTTTCACATCTTGGTTACGTCCACACACATTTAGACACCCCAATCTGAGCCTACGAGGAGGATGAGCACTCCCCGCGTGACTCCTTCTTCTGTTTCCCATTTTAGAATGTTAGAATAGAAGGAGCGGAGGATTTCTGGCCCCCCTCTCCCGTCCACTTTAGTCGCCTTCTACGATACATGAGGAATGCGTGGGGAGCATTCTTTCTCCCCTATCCCCAGGGATAATATATATATATATATATATATATATATATATATATATATATATATATATATATATATATATATATATATATATATATATATATATATATATATATATATATATATATATATATATATATATATATATATATATATATATATTTTTTTTTTTTTTTTTTTTTCTTTTTTTTTTCATACTATTCGCCACTTCCCGCGACAGCGAGGCAGTGTTAAGAGCAGAGGACTGGGCCTTTGAGGGAATATCCTCACCTGGCCCCCTTCTCTGTTCCTTCTTTTGCAAAATTAAAAAAAAAAAAAATAACGAGAGGGGAGGATTTCCAGCCCCCCGCTATATATATATATATATATATATATATATATATATATATATATATATATATATATATATATATATATATATATATATATATAGCGGGGGGCTGGAAATCCTCCCCTCTCGTTATTTTTTTTTTTTTTTAATTTTCCAAAAGAAGGAACAGAGAAGGGGGCCAGGTGAGGATATTCCCTCAAAGGCCCAGTCCTCTGCTCTTAACACTGCCTCGCTGTCGCGGGAAGTGGCGAATAGTATGAAAAAAAAAAGAAAAAAAAAAAAAAAATATATATATATATATATATATATATATATATATATATATATATATATATATATAAATATATATATACATATATATATATATATATATATATATATATATATATATATATATATATATATATATATATATATATATATATATATATATATATATATATATATATATATATATATATTATCCCTGGGGATAGGGGAGAAAGAATGCTCCCCACGCATTCCTCATGTATCGTAGAAGGCGACTAAAGTGGACGGGAGAGGGGGGCCAGAAATCCTCCGCTCCTTCTATTCTAACATTCTAAAATGGGAAACAGAAGAAGGAGTCACGCGGGGAGTGCTCATCCTCCTCGTAGGCTCAGATTGGGGTGTCTAAATGTGTGTGGACGTAACCAAGATGTGAAAAAAGAGAGATAGGTAGTATGTTTGAGGAAAGGAACCTGGATGTATTGGCTCTGAGTGAAACGAAGCTTAAGGGTAAAGGGGACTAGTGGTTTGGGAATGTCTTGGGAGTAAAGTCAGGGGTAGTGAGAGGACAAGAGCAAGGGAAGGAGTAGCAAATATATATATATATATATATATATATATATATATATATATATATATATATATATATATATATATATAACTTTTCACTGCTTCTAACAACTTGCCTCCCACACCATATATTCTTAATACCTTCCACAGAGCATCTCTATCAACTCTATCATATGCCTTCTCCAGATCCATATATATATATATATATATATATATATATATATATATATATATATATATATATATATATATATATATATTTATATATATATATATATATATATATATATATATATTTTTTTTTTTTTTTTTTGCTTTGTCGCAGTCTCCCAATTTTGCGAGGTAGCGCAAGGAAACAGACGAAAGAAATGGCCCAACCCACCCCCATACACAATGTATATACATACACGTCCACACACGCAAATATACATACCTATACATCTCAATGTACACATATATATACTCACACAGACACATATATATATATATATATACCCATGCACACAATTCACACTGTCTGCCTTTATTCATTCCCATCGCCACCTCGCCACACATGGAATACCATCCCCCTACCCCCTCATGTGTGCGAGGTAGCACTAGGAAAAGACAACAAAGGCCCCATTCGTTCACACTCAGTCTCTAGCTGTCTTGCAATAATGCCTGAAACCACAGCTCCCTTTCCACATCCAGGCCCCACACAACTTTCCATGGTTTACCCCAGACGCTTAACATGCCCTGATTCAATCCACTGACAGCACGTCAACCCCGGTATACCACATCGATCCAATTCACTCTATTCCTTGCCCTCCTTTCACCCTCCTGCATGTTCAGGCCCAGATCACACAAAATCTTTTTCACTCCATCTTTCCACCTCCAATTTGGTCTCCCACTTCTCCTCGTTCCCTCCACCTCCGACACATATATCCTCTTGGTCAATCTTTCCTCACTTATTCTCTCCATGTGCCCAAACCATTTCAAAACACACTCTCCTGCTCTCTCAACCACGCTCTTTTTATTTCCACACATCTCTCTTACCCTTACATTACTTACTCGATCAAACCACCTCACACCTAACATTGTCCTCAAACATCTCATTTCCAGCACATCCCCCCTCCTGCGCACAACTCTATCCATAGCCCACGCCTCGCAACCATACAACATTGTTGGAACCACTATTCCTTCAAAAATACCCATTTTTGCTTTCCGAAATAATGTTCTCGACTTCCACACATTCTTCAAGGCTCCCAGAATTTTCGCCCGCTCCCAAACCCTATGATTCACTTCCGCTTCCATGGTTCTATCCGCTGCCAGATCCACTCCCAGATATGTAAAACACTTTACTTCCTCCAGTTTTTCTCCATTCAAACTTACCTCCCAATTGACTTGACCCTGAACCCTACTCTACCTAATAACCTTGCTCTTATTCACATTTACTCTTAACTTTCTTCTTTCACACACTTTACCAAACTCAGTCACCAGCTTCTGCAGTTTCTCACATGAATCAGCCACCATCGCTGTATCATATATATATATATGTATTCATATATATACAGAACAGAACACATAGCCAGCTGATAGCGTTTTACCGAACCTGACTGTACAACGCGGAGTTATATGAATACGAATAAAGTGTATATGAAGGTGCGCGTTAGCATGCCTGCCTCTTGCACAAGGGGTCCCAGGTTCGATCCTGGCTGTTGGAGGTTTGTATATTCTATGAAGGTGCGCGTTCATATACACTTTATTCGTATACATATATATATATATATATATATATATATATATATATATATATATATATATATTTTTTTTTTTTTTTTTCATACTATTCGCTATTTCCCGCGAGTACTTTCCACGTATTCCCTGCGTGTCGTAGAAGGCGACTAAAAGGGAAGGGAGCGGGGGCTGGAAATCCTCCCCTCTCGGTTTTTTTTTTTTTTTTTCCAAAAGAAGGAACAGAGAAGAGGGCCAGGTGAGGATATTCCCTCAAAGGCCCAGTCCTCTGTTCTTAACGCTACCTCGCTATCGCGGGAAATAGCGAATAGTATGAAAAAAAAAAAAAATATGGTGGGGGTTGTAACAGGTGTGATAATGTCATAACCTGCCTTCAAAACGCAGTACAGTTCACCACTGCCACCATGTGGTGTACGGTCATGCGAAAAGAATCGATAAAAACTCCAATTTTCTATTAAACAACTAACAGCAATATGCACACGACGAAAGAAAGAGTGTACGAGCCAACTACCAACCTATGGTCGTTCGTTGCATTAACTACACATCACAACCACCCCCACAAGCTTCACCTGTATAATCCTACACCTCTACCAGCTTCACCTGTATAATCGTATTGCTTCTGCTACACCCTCTGACAACTTCACGTTTTTAATCCTACAGGTTTTACTAGAATGACTTGTATAATCCTACTACTCGTACGATCATATTTGTTTGACCTTGTATAATCCTGCTACTATGACTTTACTTTGTATAATCATTACTAATTCCACAACAATCCTTTTAAGATGACTTTACTTTGTATAATGATTACTATTTCCACAACAATCCTGTTAACATGACTGTACTTTGTGCCCTCATTACTTCTACAATCCTATTGATATGACTACTTTGTGTAAGCATTACTACTTTTACAACATTCCTATCAATATGACTTTACTTTGTAGAGTCATAACCACTTCTACAACAGTCCTACTGATATGACTTTACTTTGTTTAATCTTCTCTACTTCTGTACTACAATCCTGCCATTGTAACTTTACTTTTATATCCTTTAGCAAACCAGATACAGTCCTACTGACATAACAATACTTTGTGTACAATCATTACTACACTTTCCACGATCCTAACACCATAGATTTATTTATAAAGTCATTGTTACTTACACCACAACCCTGCTACTATAAATTTAGTTGTACTTTTTCCATCCATATTCTCAGTACTAACTCACAAGTATCATCACTGTTACCTTCAGGAACTTCAACCATATTATCAATCACTATCATTTTCTTTTTCATCAGCGCGTCAGAGGATATTTAGCACATTATCATCACAAGACTTTGAACATGTACCCAACAAGAGTCGAGTGGTACACGCACATCGTGTGACGTAGCACGAACGAGGATATTGCGTGGAACAGTTGGGAAAAATGTCTGATACTGAAATCATGATTGAGATATGATTGAATATCCCATAAGTATAATGGCGTCATTAGTACATCTGTATCTTCATCGAATCGTACAGTCACGATTTTCGTTCCTCACTTCGTCCCATTAGATTTCTCACTTTAGAGACTGAACTTGAGGAGGTGAGAGAATACAATCACAGATATCCAGCCGGATCTCTCATTGCAATATTCCTACATACTAAAGTATTTGCGTTATCACAAAACTCCAAAAACTACAAAAATGAAGATACGTTATCTGTGGCAACAGTGTATGTATGCAGTGTGTGTGTGTGTGTGTGTGTGTGTGTGTGTTTGTTATCGTGGTCACTCATAAACTACTGGCTTCGCCACCTATGCACAACAGTTATCACTGCGACAGCCTCCTCAACACAGCACCCGCACCACAGCAGCCGCGCCACAGCAACATCACCGCAGATCCCGCACAGAGTCTACACAGGATTTCATGTGGGTAAGTTTTGTATCTGTTTTCCTTACCAGGTCAGTAATTACTCTTGTTTCGCCCATGTTTATGGTTCCCGCTGTGTGGTAAATATTCTTACAATGTTTAATTTTCGAAGGCATCTGCTTGATTCTGATTTATAGCCATTGCCTGCCTGTGTTCACAAAGCAAGAGCCAATAACACGTCAAACACGTACCGCAAATTTAGCCCCTCCAGTGAGCTAGAATGCAGTTTTTAACTGCAGGAGCAGAACGATATTACAGGCGAAGCTAGTGAGAGTCAGGTCAATAGCCAGAATTGTACCATCGTACTCAAGGATCGTACCTTCGTACTCAAGGATCGAACCTTCGTACTCAAGGATCGTACTTTCGTACTCAAGGATCGTACCTTCGTACTCAAGGATCGAACCTTCGTACTCAAGGATCGTACCTTCGTGCTCAAGGATCGTACCTTCGTACTCAAGGATCGTACCTTCGTGCCCAAGGTTCGTACCTTCGTGCTCAAGGATCGTACCTTCGTGCTCAAGGATCGTACCTTCGTGCACAAGGATCATATCTTCGTGCTGAAGGGCCTGCAACACGACACACCCACACTACGGTAATGTCCGTTCTTTTAAACACGGGCAACCTTGACTAGAACGACGAAGGACCTAAAGACCCGGTGTGTCAGTCGGGTTCAGTATCACCTGATCTGACCTGATGTGGTGGTGGTGGAGTGGGGGAAAGAGGTTTACATGAAGGAGACATGCTCCAACCCTCGCCTCCTCACCCCAGTACCCACCTATCCTTCCCTAATAGTCATCATAATTTCTCATTTCGATAACTCATTATTGATTTTTAGTGATTCTCATTACATCATTACCGTTATGTAAAGAATACATTATCATTCGTGATAGATTCTGAGATTTCATTTATCTTGGTTTTAGACACGTTTAGTATTTACCAAGAAACTGATAGTGTATTGTGAGGCTTCTTCACTAGCTGACTGTGTGTTGTGAGGCTTCTTCTCCAGCTGACTGTGTACTGTGATGTGTCTTCTCCAGCTGACTGTGTACTGTGAGGTGTCTTCACCAACTGACTGTGTACTGTGAGGCGTCTTCACCAGCTGACTGTGTGTTGTAAGGCGTCTTCGCCAGCTGACTGTGTACTGTGAGACATCTTCACCAGCTAACTGTGTACTGAGAGAGGTTTTCACCAGCTATCTGTGTATTGTGAGACATTTTCCCCTGCTGACTGTATACTGTGAGAAGGACACAGAGGAATAGAGAAAACAAGCGATACTAAGGAGACAAACCCTAAGACAGATCACATCAAATTTTGGAAATTCGAGGTCTCTCGAGGCATGCAACAGGCGTGTTGATGTTGAAGACAACACAAACACCTCCCCTGATGTGGGACTGTGAATGATGGATCTGGTTGGGGATGTGTAAGAAAGGGATATCTGAAAGCATCATTAGGCAGTTGAATATCCAAAAAGCCATGATAGATGCGCTAGTCACATGGTGTTTAACGGATGAAAGACAGCGAACGTTGGTGAAATGAGTGCAAAAGTCTGGTGTATTAGAGCGCCAAAACGGCGTAGACCGGCGGGATTCCTGTGATTCATTCGCACTTCATACAGGACGGTAGGATTCAAAGGTCTGATGGAGTGTTTCATGTAAGTATTTAGACGTACAAAAGGAGAGACGGGACAGGAAGGGAAAGAATGCGAAGGTAAGAAGCAACGATCAGGACTTGTGGATGGTGCGTCCTGAGAGGTGCTGGAAGCTGCCGTGTAGCTTATCTCTGAAAAGAACAAATGTTTAACCAGCAGTCTTGGCATGGAAACTGGTAAATACTTCTGGGCGCTACTTTCACCTCGGGATAATAGAACAGCCTTAGGCGGTTGATGTCCACAACTTGTACTGAACGTATTTATCTGTTTACGCACATGTGATGGACGAATATACTTATCCAGCGTACGTGCGGGGCGTATGTTTGTCTCTGGTGGTACCCAAAGCGACTTCCCCAAATGTATTTTGTGATTACTATTCATGCGTTTCGGGTTCACTGGTTGTACTTGTGTTGCCTGTATTTCTAACTTCGTATGTAAGTAAGCTCCATGTCATAACACACGTATACAAACCCCAGTTGTCGACAGGTATACCTCCAACGATCAGACCACAAGGGGAGGATAACCAGGTGGGCTCGCAGTTGGCTACCTTCTGTAGGATTCGAACCCGAGCTGAACAGTGTGTGTGTGAAAACATTTACTGTTTTCGGTTGTGTACCTGACCAGCGTTTCCAGTTATCCTTAAGAGCTGTTGGTCTCCACAGATGATATTCTGACTAAATCTATCGAGTTCAGTACACTAGGGTAGGATTGCTTACACACATAGCGAAAAACTGCTCGCCACATCTCTATCCAAATAGCGTTAAAACTTTGAGTTCTCGTCTCGTTTGCATCGCGCGACTTGCGTTCTAGGCTAATCAGCTCCGCTGATTCTACACATAGATATGCTGACATCATTCCAGAGTATTTACTTCACAGCCCATAACCGGCCACATGATCAGACACATCCTCCTGTTCTTCTACACGTGCCTCACAACTCCGTAAAACATCTCTGCATGACCTGTGGACCGTCTGGAGTGACCATCTGTTGGATGGGTGATATAAAAACGAGTTCGTAACAAGGTATAAGAACCCATCAGCATCATCCCCAGTGATAACATTCCCTATCATTCTCTGTTGGTTCTAATTTGTTTGGTGCCAATTGGTCAAGAAATGAGGAGAGATATGTAGTTCATTAGTACAGCCTGGCTCTGCGAGGCCCGGATATGATACTGAATGATAATGAATTCGGGAATTCAACCCCTCCCCGAGGGATTCAACTCTACATGACCGCTTTCTCCTTGACCTTCCTCATGTCGCTGTGCATTACAGTGTCGTTATTGGTCAAGAGGTGTGGAAACGTATCAGGGACACACACACACACACACGCACAGACACACAGACACACAGACACACAGACACACACACACACGCGCGCGCGCGCGCGTAAGCGCATACATATATATATATATATATATATATATATATATATATATATATATATATATATATATATATATATATATATATATATATATATATACACATATATACACTAGATTTTTTTCTATTTAGTTTTTCATTAATTTTCTATAATTTCTACCCATCCAGGCCTGTGAATGACATCACAGTGTAAACATGAAGAATAGCTTTCTGGCTGAAATTATCATTTTACAAATATAATGTTTATCTTGGCCTTTGTCTATCGTACTATACAAATAGTAATACAGTCAGAAAGCATTATTACGAAGCTGAGCGGGAGCACCTGACCCAACGAGTAATGTTACCTCCGGGTCACATACAGTGCGTGAGCTCATCTTATCTTATCTACCAGGACTTCCTACCAACCACGATTAAAATTATGCGACTCGCATGACCAACAACACACACGCAGCGTGCGCCTGCATCCAGCCAAGGCTCGGTGGGCGCAACTGTACTACACTGGCGCCCCACTTCGTTGTAAAACACAGTGCAGGCAGGAGTGGTGTTGTTGGGTGAGGACAAGGCGGTCGTGTGGTTGGGATGTGTTATAATACTTTCTGCTGAAATGAATACGTTTTCATGGATCATTACTAAATAAGAGGAGAGACAGTGATGACAGGGGTGGACCTTTTATATATATGTTAGCTGAGACGACACTGGCAACTGATGCCCTACTCAAGGCCATACCTTTAACATTATATATCTGGGCTATTCAATTAATAAAGAAGTAAGGCCGGATCATTAACCTCAGTTTGATGGAAAGATAATACATTTATTTTACCTTTATTTTTTTCCTATACTCTAAACAATTATAAATAGAAAGAAACGAAAAATTACAATTCATCACATGTTTCATTCAGCTAATTAATACAGCTGGTCACGATGAAGATCCATTTGCGTAAAATTTCGTGATTGTTTAGATAAATGAATTTCATTGATTTACTCTAATTCTTCTGATTCTGTCAAAGAGACAATAAAAACCACTCAAGGTCCGGATTTGGCCCGCGGGCCGCCAATTGAATATATATATATATATATATATATATATATATATATATATATATATATATATATATATATATATATATATATATATATATATGTATATTGGAAAGGATCCCAACTTGCGCGTGATCAAGTATATTCCTAAGAATCCACGGGGAAAATGAAACACGATAAGTTCCCAAGTGCACTTTCGTGAAACAATCACATCTTGAGAGGAGACACAAGACTGAAATATAACACTCAGTTGATATACAACGAAGAAACGTAGCTAGGACGCTATCTGGTAAACATGCGATTGCCCAAGACAGACAAGGAGCGTATCATAAGCTTATCATTTTACAAATCTTATCAACAATAAAGTTATCTGATTTACATAGACCATCACTAATATTAACATTATAATTCTTTGCGTATTTGATAATAGAAGATTTAATGATGTTTCTCGTGGTAACAGAGTTAGAGTTAATAACTGAGATGGCATTACTCCAGTCAATACAATGATCATAAATTTTACGTGATTAAACAAGGCATTTGATTCTTGTCCCGTTCTTATACTATATTTATGTTGCTTAAGTCTAACAGAAATAACCTTACCAGTCTGACCAACATAAAACTTATCCCATTGACACCAAGATTCATTTAGTTCTCCCTTTTGATAATGATTTTACTTTACTTCCCATGTTGCTTAAATCCTTTAATGTAAATGTTGCCTTCAGCATCAATAATACTTTAAAGAATATCTTAATCAGGAATTCACCAGAAAATTCCCCTGGATGAATCTATAAAATGCCATGTAGAAATTGTGATGTTAATACTAGTGATGGTCTATATAGATTAGATAACTTTATTGTTGATAAAATTTGTAAATTGATAAGTTTATGATACGCTCGATGTCTGTCTTGGGCAATCGCATATTTACCAAATGGCGTCCTAGCTACGTCTCTTCCTTGTATATCAACTGACTGTTATATTTCTCTCTTGTGTCTCCCCTGATGATGTGATTATTACACGAAAGTGCACTTGGAACATATCGTGTTTCATTTTTTTTTTCAATTTTCCAAAAGAAGGAACAGTGAAGGGGGCCAGGTGAGGATACTCCCTCAGAGGCCCAGTACTCTGTTCTTAACGCTACCTCGCTAACGCGGATAATGGCGAATAGTATGAAATATATATATATATATATATATATATATATATATATATATATATATATATATATATATATATATATATATATATATATATATATATTATTTTTTACATTCTTTTTATTATACTTTGTCGCTGTCTCCCGCGTCTGCGAGGTAGCGCAAGGAAACAGACGAAAGAAATGGCCCAACCCCCCCCCCCCCATACATATGTATATACATACGTCCACACACGCAAATATACATACCTACACAGCTTTCCATGGTTTACCCCAGACGCTTCACATGCCTTGATTCAATCCACTGACAGCACGTCAACCCCGGTATACCACATCGCTCCAATTCACTCTATTCCTTGCCCTCCTATCACCCTCCTGCATGTTCAGACCCCGATCACACAAAATCTTTTTCACTCCATCTTTCCACCTCCAATTTGGTCTCCCTCTTCTCCTCGTTCCCTCCACCTCCGACACATATATCCTCTTGGTCAATCTTTCCGCACTCATTCTCTCCATGTGCCCAAACCACTTCAAAACACCCTCTACTGCTCTCTCAACCACGCTCTTTTTATTTCCACACATCTCTCTTACCCTTACATTACTCACTCGATCAAACCACCTCACACCACACATTGTCCTCAAACATCTCATTTCCAGCACATCCATCCTCCTGCGCACAACTCTATCCATAGCCCACGCCTCGCAACCATACAACATTGTTGGAACCACTATTCCTTCAAATTTTTGCCTTCCGAGATAATGTTCTCGACTTCCACACATTCTTCAAGGCCCCCAGAATTTTCGCCCCCACTCCCACCCTATGATCCACTTCCGCTTCCATGGTTCCATCCGCTGCCAGATCCACTCCCAGATATCTAAAACACTTCACTTCCTCCAGTTTTTCTCCATTCAAACTCACCTCCCAATTGACTTGACCCTCAACCCTACTGTACCTAATAACCTTGCTCTTATTCACATTTACTCTTAACTTTCTTCTTCCACACACTTTACCAAACTCAGTCACCAGCTTCTGCAGTTTCTCACATGAATCAGCCACCAGCGCTGTATCATCAGCGAACAACAACTGACTCACTTCCCAAGCTCTCTCATCCCCAACAGACTTCATACTTGCCCCTCTTTCCAAAACTCTTGCATTTACCTCCCTAACAACCCCATCCATAAACAAATTAAACAACCATGGAAACATCACACACCCCTGCCGCAAACCTACATTCACTGAGAACCAATCACTTTCCTCTCTTCCTACACGTACACATGCCTTACATCCTCGATAAAAACTTTTCATTGCTTCTATATATATATATATATATATATATATATATATATATATATGAATATATATATATATATATATATATATATATATATATATATATATATATATATATATATATATATATATATATATATATATATATATATATATATATATATATATATATATCTTTTTCTTTCTTTTAAACTATCCGCCATTTCCCGCATTAGCGAGGTAGCGATAAGAACAGAGGACTGGGCCTTTGTGGAATATCCTCACCTGGCCCCCCTCTCTTCCTTCTTTTGGAAAAAAAAAAAAAAAAAACGAGAGGGGAGGATTTCCAGCCTCCCGCTCCCTCCCCTTTTAGTCGCCTTCTACGACACACAGGGAATACGTGGGAAGTATTCTTTCTCCCCTATCCCCAGGAATAATATATATATATATATATATACATATATATATATATATATATATATATATATATATATATATATATATTTCTTTTTTTTTTTTTTTTTGCTTTGCCGCTGTCTCCCGCTTTAGCGAGGTAGCGCAAGGAAACAGACGAAAGAATGGCTCAACCCACCCCCATACACATGGATATTCACACGCATATAAACATACCTATACATCTCAACGTATACATATATATACACACACAGACATATACATTTATACACATGTACATAATTCATCACTCAAAATCTCTCTCACTCCATCTTTCCACCTCCAATTTGGTCTCCCACTTCTCCTCGTTCCCTCCACCTCCGACACATATATCCTCTTTGTCAATCTTTCCTCACTCATTCTCTCCATGTGACCAAACCATTTCAAAACACCCTCTTCCGCTCTCTCTCAACCACACTTTTTTTTACCACTACACATCTCTCTTACTCTCTCATTACTTACTCGATCAAACCACCTCACACCACATATTGTCCTCAAACATATCATTTCCAGCATCTCCACCCTCCTCCGCACAATTCTATCTATAACCCACGCCTCGCAACCATATAACATTGGTGTAACCATTTTTGCTTTCCAAGATAACGTTCTCGACTTCCACACATTTTTCAACGCTCCCAGAACTTTCGCACATCCCCTACACCATGACTCACTTCCCCTTCCATAGTTCCATCGGCTGCCAAATCCATTCCCAGATATCTAAAACACTTCACTTCCTCCAGTTTTTCTCATTCAAACTTACTTCCCAGTTGACTTCTACCTCAACCCTACTGTACCTAATAACCTTGCTCTTGTTCACATTTACTCTCCGCTTTCTTCTTTCACACACTTTCCCAAACTCAGTCACCAGCTTCTGCAGTTTCTCACCCGAATCAGCCACCAGCGCTGTATCATCAGCGAACAACAACTGACTCATTTCCCAAGCTCTCTCATGCACAACATACTGCATACTTACCCCTCTTTCCAAAACTCTTACATTTGCCTCCCTAACAATCCCATCTATAAAAAAATATAACAACCATGGAGACATCACGCACACCTGCCGCAAACCAACATTCACTTAGAACCAATCACTTTTCTCTCTTCCTACACGTAAACATGCCTTACATCCTCGATAAAAACTTTTCACTGCTTCTAACAACTTGCCTCCCACACCATATATTCTTAATACCTTCCACAGAGCATCTCTATAAACTCTATCATATGCCTTCTCTAGATCCATAAATGCTACATATAAATCAATTTGCTTTTCTAAGTATTTCTCACATACATTCTTCAAAGCAAACACCTGATCCACACATCCTCTACCACTTCTGAAACCACACTGCTCTTCCCCAATCTGATGCTCTGTACATGCCTTCACCCTCTCAATCAATACCCACCAATATAATTTCCTAGGAATACTTAAGAAACTTATACCTCTGCAATTTGAACAGTCACCTTTATCCCCTTTGCCTTTGCACAATGGCACTATGCATGCATTCCGTCAATCCTCAGGCACCTCACAATGAGTCATACATACATTAAATATCCTTATTATCCAGTCGACAACACATTCACCTCCTTTTTTAATAGATTCCATTGCAATACCATCCAAACCCGCTCCCTTGCCTGCTTTCATCTTCCGCAAAGATTTTACTACCTCTTGTCTGTTTACCAAATCATTCTGCCTATCCCTCACACTTTGCACACCACCTCGACCCAAACACCCTATATCTGCCACTCTATCATCTAAAACATTCATCAGACCTT
This sequence comes from Panulirus ornatus, assembly GCF_036320965.1. NCBI lineage: Eukaryota > Metazoa > Arthropoda > Malacostraca > Decapoda > Palinuridae > Panulirus > Panulirus ornatus. The sequence continues at coordinate 5,057,187 of NC_092256.1, read as the reverse complement.
CAAAATACTCACTCCGTCTTCTTCTCACATCAACCCTTCTTGTTATTACCTCCCCCCCCACCCAATAGCCCCATTCACCGATGTTCCCATTTGTTCTCTTGTCTTACGCACTTTATTTACCTCCTTCCAAAGCATCTTTTTATTCTCCCTATACTTTTATGATACTCTCTCACCCCAACTCTCATTTGCCCTCTTTTTCACCTCTTGCACTCTTCTTTTGACCTCCTGCCTCTTTCTTTTATACATCTCCCAGTCATTTGCATTTTTTCCTTGCAAAAATCACCCAAATGCCTCTCGCTTCTCATTCACCAATAATCTTACTTCCTCATCCCACAGCTCAATACCCTTTCTAATCTGCCCACCTCCCACGCTTCTCATGCCACAAGCATCTTTTGCGCAAGTCGTCACTGTATCGCTAAATACATCCCATTCCTCCCCCACTCTCCTTACGTCCTTTGTTAACACCGTTTTCCATTCTGCAATCAGTCTCTCCTGGTAATTACTTCCTTCCCAAGCGCATTTACTTTCACCACTCTCTTCACCCCAATATTCTTTCTTCTTGTGTGAAAACCTCTACAAATTTTCTCCTTCGCTTCCACAAAATAATGATCAAACATCCCTCCAGTTGCACGTCTCAGCACATTAACATCCAAAAATCTCTCACGCGTCTATCAATTAACACGTAATCCAATAATGCTCTCTTGCCATCTTTCCTATTTACATACGTATACTTATGTATATCTCTCTTTTTAAACAAGGCTTCCCAATCACCAGTTCTTTTTCAGCACACAAATCTACAAGCTCTTCACCATTTTAATTTACAATATATATATATATATATATATATATATATATATATATATATATATATATATATATATATATATATATATATATATATATATATATATATATATATATATATATATATATATATGTATATCATCCCTGGGGATAGGGGAGAAAGAATACTTTCCACGTATTCTCTGCATGTCGTAGAAGACGACTAAAAGGGAAGGGAGCGGGGGGCTGGAAATCCTCCTCTCTCGTTTTTTTAATTTTCCAAAAGAAGGAACAGAGAAGGGGGCCAGGTGAGGATATTCCCTCATAGGCTCAGTCCTCTGTTCTTAACGCTACCTCGTTAACGCGGGAAATGGCGAATACTATAAATATATATATATATATATATATATATATATATATATATATATATATATATATATATATATATATATATATATATATATATATATATATATATATTCCTATGAGTCCACGGGGAAAAGAAACACTGTAAGTTCCCAAGTGCACTTTAGTGTAATAATCACACCATCAGGGGAGACACAAGAGAGAAATATAAGTGAGTTGATATACATCGAAGAGACGAAGCTTTGATGCCATTTGGTAAATATGCGATCGTCCAAAACATACAAAACGCGTTTATAAACTTATCATTTTACAAATCTCATCAACAGTAAAGTTAACTAATTTGTATAGACCATCACTAATATTAAGATTATAATTCTTTGTGTATCTAATAATAGAAGATTCAATGGTATTTCTCGTGGTAATAGAGTTAGAGTTAATAACTGAGATGGCATTACTCCAGTCAATACAATGATCATAGTTTTTAACGTGATTAAACAAGGCATTTGATTCTTGTCCCGTTCTTATACTATATTTAGGTTGCTTGAGTCTAACAGAAAGATCCTTACCAGTCTGCCCAATATAAAATTTATTACAATTTCCATATAGATGCATCCGAGATAATTTTCTGATGAATTCCTGATTAAGATATTCTTTATAGTATTATTGTTGCTGAAGGCAACATTTGCATCAAGGGATTTAAGCAACATGGGAAGTAAAGTGAAATTATTATTAAAAGGGAGAACAAAAAGATTCTTGGTGTCAATGGGAGGTTTGGGCTCAACTCTATAAAATAATTTCTTTGCTAACTTGAGGGATTCATCAATGAACGATCTAGGGTACTTTAACTTAGATCCATTAGAATATACCTCATGAAACTCATCATCAAATAACTCTGGACTGCAAATACGTAATGCCCTACGGAACATAGATTGAAATGATGACAATTTAACTCTGTCATGTTGAGATGAGTAATAATGGATATATGAGCATACATTAGTAGGTTTTCTGTATATACTAAACATAAACTTGTTTCCTTGCCTATGGATCATGCAATCTAAAAATGGTAACATACCATTATTTTCATTTTCTACAGTAGATTTGATGGAAGGTACTAAATTGTTAAGTAAGGGGAGAAATATTTGTAAATTCTCATTTGTTGGCCAAACACAAAGAACATCATGTACATACCTAAACCAAATTGCATTAGAAGGTAAGATTTCCTTTAATGATTTTGTTTCAAAAAATTCCATGTAAAGATTACTTAGTACAGGTGAAAGAGGGTTACCCATTGCCATACCAAAGTTTTGAGCGTAATAATCTTCATCGAATTGAAATACACAGTCTTTTATACACAATTCTATGAGTTTAATGAAAACAAACTTTCAAACAGGTAAATGAATATCATCCAAGATATCAAATAAATATTCTAAAAGGTCATCAACTGGAACTTTAGTGAAACGTGAGGAAACATCAAAGCTAACTAGTTTGAAATCAAAATTAACATTGATATTTATCTAGCTTGTTGACTAAATCTACATTGTTCATGATATTAGAATTTGATACCTTACCCACTAAAAAGCATAATAAAGAAACTAACCATTTTGACAATTCCTATGTGATGGAGCCTACTGAACTTAGTATAGGTCTTGCTGGAAATTTCTGTTTATGTGTTTTGATAACTCCATACATATATGGCAATGAAGGAGACAAAGATGATAAACTTTTGATAAGAGAACTATTGCCTTTCAACAACAACTTCATTTCTTTGTTGAAATGGGAATTAACTGCTTCTATGGGATTTTTGCTACGTTTTGAATATGTTGTGCCATCATTTAAAAGATCATTCATTTTAGATAAATAGTTACTTTTGTCTAAAATCACAACAGTGTTAGCCTTATATGCTTTCGTATTGTGTATATCCTTGTCTTTTTTTAAGGTGTTAATATCTCTTATAAATCTTTTAGGGCAATTAGGTTCCACTGGTTTTCACAAACTGTCATGCACTAAACCCTTACAGATATTAATTTCATCATTACTTAGATTACTGTATTTCTCTAAATCACAAAGACTTTGTGACATCAACACCAACAGAATTTTCCAGCAAGACCTATAGTGAGTTCGGTAGGCCCCATCACATATAAACTGTCAAAATGATTAGTTTCGTTATCAAGCCCTTTAGTGGGTAAGGTATCAAATTCTAATATCATGAACAATCTAGATTTAGTCAACAAACTAAACAATATCAATGTTAATTTTGACTTCAAAGTAGTTAGCTTTGATGTTTCCTCACTTTTCACTAAAGTTCCACTTGATGACCTCTTAGAATATTCATTTGATGTCTTGGATGATATTCATTTACCTGTTTCAAAGTCTATTTTCATTGAAGTGATAGAATTGTGTATAAAAGACCGTGTATTTCAATCTAATGAAGATTATCATGCTCAAAAATTTGGTATGGCAATGGGTAACCCTCTTTCACCTGTACTAAGTAATCTTTATATATAAATTTTTGAAACAAAATTACTAAAGGATATCTTCCCTTTTAATGCAATTTGGTTTAGGTATGTACATGATGTTCTTTTTGTTTGGCCAACAAATGAAAATTTACAAATATTTCTCCGCTTACGTAACAATTTAGTACCTTCCATCAAATTTACTGTAAAAAATAAACATAATGGTTGTTACCAGTCTTTAGATTGCATGATCATTAGGCAAGGAAACAAATTTAAGTTTAACATATACAGGAAACCTACCAATGTATCCTCATATATCCATTATAACTCATCTCAGCATGACAGAGTTAAATTATCATTTCAATCCATGTTCCTTAGGGCATTACGTATTTGAAGTCCAGAGTTTATTGATGATGAGTTTGAGAAGATATTTTCTGTTGGATCTAAGTTAAAGTACCCGAGATCTTTCATTGATAAATCCATTAAGTTAGCAAAGAAATCATTCTATAGAGTTGAGCCCAAACCTCCCATTGACACCAAGAATCTTTTAGTTTTCCCTTTTGATAATAATTTCACTTTATTTCCCATGTTGCTTAAATCCTTTAATGTAAATGTTGCCTTAAGCAACAATGATAATATAAAGAACATCTTAATCAGAAATTCACCAAAAAATTCTCTTGGATGCATCTATAAAGTGCCATGTAGAAATTGTGATGAATTATATGTTGGGCAGAATGGTCAGGATCTTTCTGTTAGACTTAAGTAATATGAATATAGTATTGAACGAGACAAGAATCAAATGGCTTGTTTAATCACGTTAAAAACTATGATCATTGTATTAACTGGAGTACTGCCACCTCAGTTAGTAACTTTAACTATATCACCACGAGAAATATCATTGAATCTTCTGTTATTGAATACACAAAGAATTATAATCTTAATATTAGTGATGGTCTATACAAATTAGATAACTTTATTGTTGATAGAATTTGTAAAATGATAAGTTTATGAACGCTCGTTGTATGCTTTGGACAAACGCATCTTTACCAAATGGCAACCTAGCCTAGTCTCTTCTATGTATATTAACTGACTCATATTTCTCTCTTGTGTCTCCCCTAAAAATGTGATTATTACACGAAAGTGCACTTGGGAACTTATCGTGTTTCATTTTCACCGTTGACTCACAGGAATATATATATATATATATATATATATATATATATATATATATATATATATATATATATATATATATATATATATATATATATATATATATATATCCCCTATCCTGGGGATAGGGGAGAAAGAATACTTCCCACGCATTCCTCACGTGTCGTAGAAGGCGACTAAAGGGGACGGGAGCGGGGGGAGAGAAACCCTCCCCTTTCTAAATGGGGAAACAGAAGAAGGCGTCATTCGGGGAGTGCTCATCCTCCTCAAAGGCTCAGATTGGGGTGTCTAAATGTGTGTGGATGTAACCAAGATGAGAAAAAAGGAGAGATAGGTAGTATGTTTGAGGAAAGGAACCTGGATGTTTTGGCTCTGAGTGAAACGAAGCTCAAGGGTAAAGGGGAAGAGTGGTTTGGTAATGTCTTGGGAGTAAAGTCAGGGGTTAGCGAGAGGACAAGAGCAAGGGAAGGAGTAGCCTTACTCCTGAAACAGGAGTGGTGGGAGTATGTGATAGAGTGTTAGAAAGTAAACTCTAGATTGATACTGAAAGTTGGTGGAGAGAGATGGGTGATTATTGGTGCCTATGCACCTGGGCATGAAAAGAGAGATCATGACGGGCAAGTGTTTTGAGACCAGCTGAATGAGTGTGTTGGTAGTTTTGATGCACGAGACCGGGTTATAGTGATATGTGATTTGAATGCAAAGGTGAGTAATGTGGCAGTTGAGGTAATAATTGGTGTACATGGGGTGTTCAGTGTTGTAAATGGAAATGGTGAAGAGTTTGTAGATTTATTTGCTGAAAAAGGACTGCTGATTGGGAATACCTTGTTTACAAAGAGAGATATACATAAGTATACGTACGTAATTGAGATAGATGGCCAGAGATCGTTATTGTATTACGTGATAATTGATAGGCGCGCGAAAGAGATAGCTTTGGATGATATTGTGCTGAGAGGTGCAACTGGAGGGATGTTTGATCATTATCTTGGGAGGCTAATGTGAAGATTTGTAGGGGTTTTCAGAAAAGAAGAGAAAATGTTGGGGTGAAGAGATTGGTGAGAGTAAGTGAGCTTGGGAAGGAGACCTGTGTGAGGAAGCACCAGGAGAGACTGAGTACAGAATGGAAAAAGGTGAGAACAAAGGACGTAAGGAGAGTGGGGGAAGAATGGGATGTATTTAGGGAAGTAGTGATGGCTTGTGCAAAAGATGCTTGTGGCATGAGAATCTTGGGAGGTGGCCAGATTAGAAAGGGTAGTGAGTGGTGGGATGAAGAAGTAAGATTATTAGTGAAAGAGAAGAGACTGGGATATGTATAAAAGAAAGAGGCAGTTGGTCAAGAGAAAGGTGCAAGAGGCGAAAAAGAGGGCAAATGAGAGTTGGGGTGAAAAAGTATCATTAAATTTTAGGGAGAATAAAAAGATGTTTTGGAAGGAGGTAAATAAAGTGCGTAAGACAAGGGAACAAATGGGAAACATCAGTGAAGTTGGCTGCTGGTGAGGTGATAACAAGTGGTGATGTGAGAAGATGGAGTGAATATTTTGAAGGTTTGTTGAATGTGTTTGATGATAGAGTGGCAGATATAGGGTGTTTTGGTCGAGGTGGTATGCAAAGTGAGAAGGTTAGGGAGAATGATTTAGTAAACAGAGAAGAGGTAGTAAAAGCCTTGCCGAAGATGAAAGCCAGCAAGACAGCGGGATTGGATGGTATTGCAGTGGAATTTATTAAAAAAGGGGGTGAGTGTATTGTTGACTGGTTGGTAAGGTTATCTAATTTATGTATGACTCATGGTGAGGTGCATGAGGACTGGCAGAATGCTTGAATAGTGCCTTTGTACAAAGGCAAAAGGGATAAGAGTAAATGCTTTAATTACAGAAGTATATGCTTGTTGAGTATTCCTGGTAAATTATATGGGAGGGTATTGATTGAGAGGGTGAAGGCATGTACAGAGCATCAGATTCGGGAAGAGGGATGCGGTTTCAGAAGTGTTAGAGGATATGTGGATTTGAAAAATGTATGTGAGATATACTTAGAAAAGGAAATGGATTTGTATGTAGCATTTATAGATCTGGAGAGGGCATATGATAGAGTTGATAGAGATGCTCTGCGGAAGGTATTAAGAATATATGGTGCGGGAGGTCAAGTTGTAGGAAGAGACTAAAGTGATTGGTTCTCTGTGAATGTTGGTTTGCAGCAGGGGTGCGTGATGTGTCCATGGTTGTTTAATTTGTTTATGGATGGGTTTGCTAGGGAGGTGAATGCAAGAGTTTTTTAAAGAGGGGCAAGTATGCAGTATGTTGTGGATGAGAGAGCTTGGGAAGCGAGTTGTTGTTCGCTCTTGATACAGAGCTGGTGGTTGATTCGGGTGAGAAACTGCAGAAGCTGGTGACTGAGTTTGGTAAAGTGTGTGAAAGAAGAAAGCTGACAGTAAATATTATTAAGATCAGTGTTGTTAGGTACAGTAGGGTTGAGGGACAAGTCAATTGGGAGGTAAGTTTGAATGGAGAAAAACTGGAGGAAGTGAAGTGTTTTAGATATCTGGGAGTGGATCTGGCAGCGGATGGAACCATGGAAGCGGAAGTGAATCATATGGTGGGGGAGAGGGCGAAAATCCTGGGAGCCTTGAAGAATGTTTGGAAATCGAGAACATTATCTCGGAAAACAAAAATGGGTATGTTTGAAGAAAGAGTGGTTCTGACAATGTTATATGGTTATGAGGGGTGGGCTATAGGTAGAGTCGTGCCAAGGAGCTTGGATGTGCTGGAAATAAGATGTTTGAGGACAATATGTGGTGTGAGGTGGTTTGATCGAGTAAGTAATGAAAGGGTAAGAGAGACTTGTGGTGATAAAACAGAGTGTGGTTGAGGGAGCAGAAGAGGGTGTTTTGAAATGGTTTGGTCACATGGAGAGTATGAATGAGGAAAGATTGACCAAGAGGATATATATATGTCAGAGGTGGAGGGAACGAGGAGAAGTGGGAGACCAAATTGGAGGTGGAAAGATGGAGTGAAAATGATTCTGAGTGATTGGGGCCTGAACAAGCAGGAGGGTGAAAATGTGCAAGAAATAGAGTGAATTGGAACGATGTGGTATACCGGTGTCGACGTGCTGTCAATGGATTGAACCAGGGCATGTGAAACGTGCGGGGTAAACTATGGAAAGTTCTGTGGGGCCTGGATATGGAAAAGGAGCTGTGGTTTCGGTGAATTATACATGACAGCTACAGAGTGAGTGTGAACGAATGTGTCCTTTGTTGTCTTTTCCTAGCGCTACCTCGCGCACATTTGGGGGAGGGTGTCGTTTCACGTGTGGCGGGGAGGCGACGGGAATGAATAAGGGCAGACAGTATGAATTAAGTATATGTGTACATATGTATATGTCTGTGTGTATATATATGTATACGTTGAGATGTATAGGTATGTACATGTGCGTGTATGGACATTTTATGTAAATCCATATGTATGTGGGTGTGTTGGGCCATTCTTTCGTTTGTTTCATTTCGCTACCTCACTACCGCGGGAGAGAGCGACAAAATATAATGAATATATATATATATATATATATATATATATATATATGTGTGTACGTGTAGGAAGAGAGGAAAGTGATTGGTTCTCAGTGAATGTAGGTTTGCGGCAGGGGTGTGTGATGTCTCTATGGTTGTTTAATTTGTTTATGGATGGGGTTGTTAGGGAGGTGAATGCAAGAGTTTTGGAAAGAGGGGCAAGTATGAAGTCTGTTGGGGATGAGAGAGCTTGGGAAGTGAGTCAGTTGTTGTTCGCTGATGATACAGCGCTGGTGGCTGATTCATGTGAGAAACTGCGGAAAGCTGGTGACTGAGTTTGGTAAAGTGTGTGGAAGAAGAAAGTTAAGAGTAAATGTGAATAAGAGCAAGGTTATTAGGTACAGTAGGGTTGAGGGTCAAGTCAATTGGGAGGTGAGTTTGAATGGAGAAAAACTGGAGGAAGTGAAGTGTTTTAGATATCTGGGAGTGGATCTGGCAGCGGATGGAACCATGGAAGCGGAAGTGGATCATAGGGTGGGGGAGGGGGCGAAAATTCTGGGAGCCTTGAAGAATGTGTGGAAGTCGAGAACATTATCTCGGAAAGCAAAAATGTGTATGTTTGAAGGAATAGTGGTTCCAACAATGTTGTATGGTTGCGAGGCGTGGGCTATGGATAGAGTTGTGCGCAGGAGGATGGATGTGCTGGAAATGAGATGTTTGAGGACAATATGTGGTGTGAGTTGGTTTGATCGAGTAAGTAACGTAAGGGTAAGAGAGATGTGTGGAAATAAAAAGAGCGTGGTTGAGAGAGCAGAAGAGGGTCTTTTGAAATGGTTCGGGCACATGGAGAGAATGAGTGAGGAAAGATTGACCAAGAGAATATATGTGTCGGAGGTGGAGGGAACGAGGAGAAGAGGGAGACCAAATTGGAGGTGGAAAGATGGAGTGAAAAAGATTTTGTGTGATCGGGGCCTGAACATGCAGGAGGGTGAAAGGAGGACAAGGAATAGAGTGATTTGGAGCGATGTGGTATACCGGGGTTGACGTGCTGTCAGTGGATTGAATCAAGGCATTTGAAGCGTCTGGGGTAAACCATGGAAAGCTGTGTAGGTATGTATATTTGCGTGTGTGGACGTATGTATATACATGTGTATGGGGGTGGGTTGGGCCATTTCTTTCGTCTGTTTCCTTGCGCTACCTCGCAAACGCGGTAGACAGCGACAAAGCAAAAAAAAAAAAAAAAAAAAAAAATATATATATATATATATATATATATATATATATATATATATATATATATATATATATATATATATATATATATATATATATATATGTATACCTTAGTCTGAGTCAGATACCCATCTTATCGACCGTCCCCTAAGGGTGTATGAACAGCTAGTTTGACGGTGGACCGACTGTCGCACCCAGGATTCCAACCTATGTACTTGACTTTAGCGGCCTATGAATGCGTCACGGTTAGGAACGCTAACCGCTACACCACGGAACCCCATTACAGTAAATTCCCTACATCAGATACACTACTTTCTTCCCAATTTGCCCTCATTTTGTGTGCATTTTCATGCAACTTCAGTATCACACATCTTCACTTCCAGAGATCGTGTCTTTCCCTACTGGGATGGAGGATTAACCTGTGTGCTTCTCTCCTTGTGGCTCCTGCTTCTCATCAATTTCATTCCTGGTTATGACTTCCTTCCCACATTAGTACATCGCCCTTCTTACGACCATCCTGATGCAGCATTCCTATAAGTAACAACGGAGTCTATTCTTATGAAACTATCCTTGGTGTGGCCTCCGTCTGCTCGCGTGAGACTATCCCTGAGATGTCCCTCTGACTCCTACATGGTCGAACGAGATGATCGTGCCACACATACAGTGCTCATTCTGGTGCATGCTTCATTAACGACCTCGTCTTACCTCGTCACTGTCGTCCATCACGTCAACTCTTCATCACCTCCGCTGTTCACACCGTCTGATAACACAGCTGGTTCATCCCGACGTCATCCTCAGAGTCGTCTTGGGCAGAAAAGTTTTCCCTACCTCCTCCACTGAGGATGCCCGCACCTCACTATAGATGGTGCTAGTGGGTCAGCACTGTTCCACTCACCCCCTCCACTTCAGGTTTCATTGAACTTTCAATGTATTTCTTTAGTAAATTATTTCGTTTCGCCATTTATTCTGCCGATAAATCTTAATGAGAAAAGGGGAGGGGGAGTGTCTGCACGCTCTCGCACTACAACCATATTTGTCTCCATCCCTTAGTCCGCTACTAACCTGTGTGTACTACTATCACAGTACGTTCTTTCCTCAAGGTGTAAGCATTGTGTTCTTATAGGACTGGTTATGGTTATGTTGGGCTGTGTCGAGAGTATTATTCCTTCTGAAAGAAACTCTCGTTTCCGTTGATTTAGCTTCGCTAAGATCTAAATGATACGACTGAGACGTTGCGTAGGTTAGAGCCATCAAATTTTCCAAGTTTTGTCAACAGTGTTCCTCTTATACCAGCAGGTATCTCGAGTCGATTTGGCTTTTACTTTAATTTTCAGTTTTACCCATGATACCGGGAGGGTAATCAGTAATCTCTGTCACTACATCTATTAGAGAGTCATCCACACACGTATCTCTGTTCTTTGCCATGCCAAGAGCTCTCGTTTAACCTCCTTTAAGTCATCTCGAGACTCAAGTCGATGTTCTTATGCATATCGTCGTCCTCGTCACCTCGTTAGCTTCGAGAACTCATCGATGCAGTCCCGTTGTGACTTATCACATGCATGGAATACATCTTCCTCCGTCCGCAGTCTCTCGTGCCTTAATTAAGGAGGATGGTTGACGGAAATAGGATAGTGAGGAGCCTCTTGCCTGAGGACGCACGATTTTTCAACAGCAATCTTACCCCTGTTACCCACATGCATCGGGTCTGTTCCTCAGGTGAAGCTGCTTTTTGCGTTTTTGAATAAATTCTTTCATCGAAGTCCTTATACAATTCAGGATGGTACATTCATGGTTTGCCTTAGTAAAAATATACAAGAGTGTCGTCCCTCATACTAAAGATACTCTTGTTATACATATCAATATCGCCTCAATTCCACTTTTGTTTGGTTAACGACACTCTTTTCTCTCCTTAATGACCATATTGTAAGTAAGAGAGCCTCATCCTAACGTTACCTTGATTAAACTGATCCTGATATTAACTATCGAGAGCCATGACAAGCTGTCCTCCCCTTATCCCAGCATTGCCACCAGAATGTTATTTTCTTTGGTGAACCATTGAGGCCCGTCCATATTCCTGGGCATGTCACCAGAGTTAAGGGCAACAATGAACCCATTTGTGTTTCTCTCGTGAACTGGTCGGTAAAACATCACGATAGAGACTTTACATTAATGTTATTACACTTAGTGTTTCTGGAAATTCCTCTCCTCTATTTACTGTGAGAACCAGGCGACTCATTTTCGCCAGTTATCTGAACACATCCTCAGCAACGGAGAGATATAATATTGTTGGTTCAGTTTGATCTTTAGGAGAGAGAGAGAGAGAGAGAGAGAGAGAGAGAGAGAGAGAGAGAGAGAGAGAGAGAGAGAGAGAGAGAGAGAGAGAGAGAGAGAGAGAGAGAGAGAGAGAGAGAGAGAGAGAGAGAGAGAGAGAAACGTACGGTTAAAGAAATCTATCCTTGACGAAGGTCAGGATGTGACAGTTATGGTTAAACACTTACTCAGTGTGTTGATCATACATGATTAGAAGTAAGTAGTTATGGTTTCACGAGTTACATATAATCGATGCCAATCATAGGGATATCGCCTTTGCCAGTCAAGTGTCGATGAGTTGCTTTCCAAGAGATTGTGAAAAGTAAAGCCTAAGATATTCTCTGGTTCATAGCTATCAACATTATTTACCTATTTCCAATGGTAGTTGAGGACATAAACTAACTAAAATATTACCTTACAGGGATGAAAGATGGATAATCTCCTGTACACGACGAAAAATGACAGACCCACTGTGTTCTGGCGTCCTGGAAATGGCAGAAGCATCGTACCTCATAATTTCTTCTATCAATCGTTTAGCCACATCGTCCGAACGGTCCACATACATGAAGCTCTCGACATCTGTGCGCATCATGAGTTGAGACCTAAATTCATATACTCCTGCAGCAGCCTCAGTAAGAAACACCTGAGATACTCGCGTAACCATCCGTGCCGTAATCTGCGAGTCTTGTGGTTCGGCACGAGAGCTTCAAACGCTGACGAAGACAAGCACGAGTGGTACGGTAACGTGGAGTTTGCGCTTCCTGCTGACATCCTCCTGAAGCGCTGGAAGTACTGGTTCCTTGTGGAGATGATTTCAGCCCCGACGCACACTGTCACTCTCCTGCTCATTACGAACACAGACTATTCTAGTGTGCTACCGCAGTACGACCCCCACAGGGAGGGAGGACAGTGGGTTGTGAGCTCTCAGGGCCACTTCGTGCTGTCTGACTGCCTGCGGTACAACGATGAGGGATACAACAAACACGGCCATGCCTTGGAGTTCATGATCGAGGTCACGCCATATGGTCAAAAGAAAATCCTTGAAGAATGCGAGATTTCTTTTAGGAATCACTTTAAAGCGATAGACAACAATCGTCCGCATGTCTGCCATCGCTTCCAGAAATCTGATTTTCAGTGTCCGTCGCCATTCAGCACAGCCTTCGGCTCCATGGTATTTTTTCATGAGCACCAACGAAAAAGGATGTATCTTTCCCTTGCCACCCCACGTCTCTCTAACAGCGCCGAATATTACCGCCAGCGTTACCTCGATGCTGTCTCCAGGAACTCCATTTCTCCCGTACTTGGTCAGCCTCTCCAGCCTTTGCCTGTTCACCCACCCGGTTTACACTTCAGCTACGGTTACTCTTTGTTATGCACGAACTATGGTTTGTTTTCCGATCGTTATCACTTTGAAATAAGTAACTTAATCACCTGTCCAGAGAATGTGAGGCGCTTCCATATCTGCCAGTTTATGCCCTGGAACGTCCTTCTTGCATACATATGGAACCAACGGCGTCAAAAACAAGCTGAAAATAAAGAAAACCAAAGTAATACTAGTCAGCTCGATGTCGGCAAATACAATAGTCAGCTGGATCAGCTTACGGTGGGTTGATGTCTACGTTACACAGTAATGCTCAGCATCATCTGGAATCCAGCTTATCACGGAATATTCAGCCACGCCAGGGCTTCCAGTTATCTTGGGATGTTCCCGACCTATTTGGTTACTACATTAACCACTTTGTACATATTAAGAAAGAGCCGTGCATACAAGGACCAACTAACTGAGAGACGCAACCACGGGCCGCCCGGGTTTGAAAATGCAAGAGTTCGATTGCTGAACGCGACAGTCGGTCCACAGTCTACCTAGCTCTTCACCCCCCTCTAGGCTGGCCGGTGGAATACTCCTTGGTATATATATATATATGTATATATATATATATATATATATATATATATATATATATATATATATATATATATATATGGAGACATCACACACCCCTGCCGCAAACCTACATTCACTGAGAACCAATCACTTTCCTCTCTTCCTACACGTACACATGCCTTACATCCTCGATAAAAACTTTTCACTGCTTCTAACAACTTGCCTCCCACACCATATAGTCTTAATACCTTCCACAGAGCATCTCTATCAACTCTATCATATGCCTTCTCCAGATCCATAAATGCTACATACAAATCCATTTGCTTTTCTAAGTATTTCTCACATACATTCTTCAAAGCAAACACCTGATCCACACATCCTCTACCACTTCTGAAACCACACTGCTCTTCCCCAATCTGATGCTCTGTACATGCCTTCACCCTTTCAATCAATACCCTCCCATATAATTTACCAGGAATACTCAACAAACTTATACCTCTGTAATTTGAGCACTCACTCTTATCCCCTTTGCCTTTGTACAATGGCACTATGCACGCATTCCGCCAATCCTCAGGCACCTCACCATGAGTCATACATACATTAAATAACCTTACCAACCAGTCAACAATACAGTCACCCCCTTTTTTAATTTGTTGTTTAATTTGTTTATGGATGGGGTTGTTAGGGAGGTAAATGCAAGAGTCTTGGAAAGAGGGGCAAGTATGAAGTCTGTTGGGGATGAGAGAGCTTGGGAAGTGAGTCAGTTGTTGTTCGCTGATGATACAGCGCTGGTGGCGGATTCATGTGAGAAACTGCAGAAGCTGGTGACGGAGTTTGGTAAAGTGTGTGGAAGAAGAAAGTTAAGAGTAAATGTGAATAAGAGCAAGGTTATTAGGTACAGTAGGGTTGAGGGTCAAGTCAATTGGGAGGTGAGTTTGAATGGTGAAAAACTGGAGGAAGTGAAGTGTTTTAGATATCTGGGAGTGGATCTGTCAGCGGATGGAACCATGGAAGCGGAAGTGGATCATAGGGTGGGGGAGGGGGCGAAAATTTTGGGAGCCTTGAAAAATGTGTGGAAGTCGAGAACATTATCCCGGAAAGCAAAAATGGGTATGTTTGAAGGAATAGTAGTTCCAACAATGTTGTATGGTTGCGAGGCGTGGGCTATGGATAGAGTTGTGCGCAGGAGGATGGATGTGCTGGAAATGAGATGTTTGAGGACAATGTGTGGTGTGAGGTGGTTTGATCGAGTAAGTAACGTAAGGGTAAGAGAGATGTGTGGAAATAAAAAGAGCGTGGTTGAGAGAGCAGAAGAGGGTGTTTTAAAATGGTTTGGGCACATGGAGAGAATGAGTGAGGAAAGATTGACCAAGAGGATATATGTGTCGGAGGTGGAGGGAACGAGGAGAAGAGGGAGACCAAATTGGAGGTGGAAAGATGGAGTGAAAAAGATTTTGTGTGATCGGGGCCTGAACATGCAGGAGGGTGAAAGGAGGGCAAGGAATAGAGTGAATTGGAGCGATGTGGTATACAGGGGTTGACGTGCTGTCAGTGGATTGAATCAAGGCATGTGAAGCGTCCGGGGTAAACCATGGAAAGCTGTGTAGGTATGTATATTTGTGTGTGTGGACGTGTGTATGTACATGTGTATGGGGGGGGTTGGGCCATTTCTTTCGTCTGTTTCCTTGCGCTACCTCGCAAACGCGGGAGACAGCGACAAAGTATAAAAAAAAAAAAAAAAAAAAAATATATATATATATATATATATATATATATATATATATATATATATATATATATATATTTATTTATTTATTTATTTATTTATTGTACTTTGTCGCTGTCTCCCGCGTTAGCGAGGTAGCGCAAGGAAACAGACGAAAAAATGGCCAAACCCACCCACTTACACATGTATATACATAAACGTCCACACACGCACATATACATACCTGTACATGTCAACGTATACATATATATACACACATAGACATATACATATATACACATGTACATAATTCATACTGCCTGCCCTTATTCATTCCCGTCGCCACCCCGCCACACATGAAATGACAACCCCCTCCCCCCGCATGTGTGCGAGGCAGCGCTAGAAAAAAACAACAAAGGCCACATTCGTTCACACTCAGTCTCTAGCTGTCTTGTATAATGCACCGAAACTACAGCTCCCTTTTCACATCCAGGCCCCACAGAACTTTCCATGGTTTACCCCAGACGCTTCACATGCCCTGGTTCAATCCATTGACAGCACGTCGAACCCGGTATACCACATCGTTCCAATTCACTCTATTATTTTCACGCCTTTCACCCTCCAGCATGTTCAGGCGCCGATCACTCAAAATCTTTTTCACTTTATCTTTCCACCTCCAATTTGGTCTCCCACTTCTCCTCGTTCCCCCGATCTCTGACACATATATCCTCTTTGTCAATTTTCCTTACTCATTCTCTCCATGTGACCAAACCATTTCAAAACACCCTCTTCTTCTTTCTCAACCACACTCTTTTTATTAACACATGTCTCTCTTACCACATATTGTCCTTAAACATCTCAACTCCAGCACATCCACTCTCCTCCGCACAACTCTATCTATAGCCACGCCTCTCAACCATATAAAGTTGTTGGAACGACTATTCCCCCAAACATACCTATGCGTGCTTCCCAATATAACGTTCTCGATTTCCATACATTTTTCAACGCTCCCAGAACTTTCGCCCCTTCCCCACCCGATGATTCACTTCCGCTTCCATGGTTCCATCCCCTGCCAAATCCACTCCCAGATATCTAAAACACTTCACTTCCTCCAGATTTTCTCCATTCAAACTTACCTCCGAATTGACTTGTCCCTCAACCCCACTGTACCTAATAACCTTACTTTTATTCACATTTACTCTCAGCTTTCTTTTTTCACACATTTTACAAAACTCAATCACCAGCTTCCGCAGTTTCTCACCCGAATCACACACCAGCGCTGAATCATCAGCGAACAACAATTGACTCACTTCCCAAGCTCTCTCATGCATAACAGAATGCATACTTGCCACTCTTTCCAAAACTGTTGGATTCACCTCCCTAACAAACCCATCCATAAACAAATTATACAACCATGGAAACAACTCGCACCCCTGCCGCAAACTAACATTCACTGAGAACGATTCACTTTCCTCCCTTCCTACACCTACACATGCATTACATCCTCGGTAAAAAGTTTTCACTGCTTCTAGCAACTTACCTCTTTCCAAACCTCTTGCATTTACCTCCCTAACAACCCCATCCATAAACAAATTAAACAACCATGGATATATCACACACCCATGCCGCAAACCTATATTCACTGAGAACGAATCACTTTCCTCTCTTCCTACACGTGCACATGCCCTACATCCTCGATAAAAACTTTTCACTGCTTTTAACAACTTGCCTCCCACACCATATATTCTTAATACCTTGCACAGAGCATCTCTATGAAGTCTATTATATTCCTTTTCCAGATCCATAAATGCTAAATACAAATCCTTTTGCTTTTCTAAGTATTTCTCACATGCAATTTTTAAAGCAAACTCCTGATCTACACATCCTCTACCACTTCTGAAACCACACTGCTCTTCCCCAATCTGATGCTCTATACATTCCTTCACCCTCTCAGTCAATACCCTCCCATATAATTTACCAGGAATACTCAGCAAACTTATACCTCTGTAATGTGAGCACTCACTTTTATCTCCTTTGCCTTTGTACAATGGCACTATGCAAGCATTCCGCCAGTCCTCAGGCACCTCACCATGAGTCATACATCCATTAAATAACCATACCAACCAGTCAACAATAGAGTCACTTGCTTTTTTAATAAATTCCACAGCAATACCATCCAATCCCGCTGCCTTGCCGGTTTTCATCTTCCACAAAGCTTTTACTACCTCTTCTTTGTATACCAAATCATTCTCCCTAACCCTCTCACTTTGGACACCACCTCGACCAAAACACCCTATATCTGCCACTCTATTATCAAACACGTTCAACAGACCTTCAAAATATTCACTCCATCTCTTTCTCACATCACCACAACTTGTTATCACCTCCC